>NC_141607.1:25980483-26135483 GCF_047967505.1 Dipteris shenzhenensis | reverse complement strand
ATTCCTAAGAGGGATTATTCCTAGCCTTATGCAAGTATAAGCAGAGCTTTGTTGCTACTCTACACACACATTCTATACTACTTAAGTCCATGTTGGCATAGAGACAACAGACTCCCGGATCCATTTTATTACCTGGCCTTGGGTTATGGTATATTTTGATTTTGGAGTTGGGATGCCATGCACGTAACCCAGTGGTGGTTGTCGAGCTTGTGGCATGCCAGTCGTTCCTGCTGTAATGTCTTTGCACCATATAGTTTCTGGTCTATAGCCAAGAAGCTTATACCCACTTGAGGAGGGGTAGACGGTTGTGAATTTTGGAGGGGATCTCGTTGCTGAGTTTGCGGATTCTGTCATCGAATCTTCTTGGGAAGAGGTTTGGTGGGGGTGGTCTCGTTGGCTGAGGCTTGCTATCTTGCATTCATGTTGGATGGTGGAATTACATCCGGATCATTGAATCTTGTAGATCGGTTTATATGCAAGTGTGATATTTATGCATTTAGGAGATGACTGTGATGCTTGGTTGGGGTCTCTTTGCCAAGGTTGGAGACTCTTTTGTCAATTCATCTTGAGATTTGGTATATCTTCTTGTCTTGCTTGTGTATTCATTGCATGCTTTGAGAGTATGGAATGAAAGTGTATGATACTATTATTGATGCAATCTATTATGTGCCTATGCAAAATCGTGTGAGTGCACATGAGCTATTTACTAGGTAGGGACTAACTATATGCTTATTTGTGGGATTTCATAGGGCAACTACGACTCAATCATCCCTAGGTGGAAATTGATTAGGTCTACCTATATGCGCAAAAACATGCATATGCTAGTGAGTGTGTGTGCAACAATCTAATGCAAACTATATGTACAAAAACGTGCATATGCTAGTGAGTGCACGTGTAATAATCTAGTGCTAACTATTGAAGACTTGGGGCCCCCAAAACTTCATTATTGTTGGGGATGGCTTGTGTGTTGATGTAGTATCGCTTCAATTGGCTCTCATTTATGGTTGTGTTGAATTGGACTCCATCCAATGTTTCTAGCAGCATAGCTCCGATGAGATTCATTTTTCTTACTCGATAAGGTCCTTGACCTAGAATCGTAAGTTTTCCCTTGTGGAATTTGGCATTGCATAGCAAAACTAAGTCACCTTCCTTGATGTCTTTGGCTTTAAAATTTCTCTCAAACAATGCCTTTCTTCTTCGTTTTTCTGTTGTCATGGTGTGGTGGGTGACTAATATGGTCTCTATATGCTTCTCCAATCGATAGAGTCTTTCCTTCAAGGATGCATGATCTCCCATGCATTCCTTTTACTGCTATGCATAGGCTGGGTATTACAAATTCAAGTGGGACCACATCTTCAAGGCTGAACACCAATTGAAAAGGTGTATTCCATATACTGACCTTGAGTGTGGTTCGGTATGCCCATAAGGATGCATTTAGTGTCTTTGCCCAATCACAACACTGTGTTTCTACTACCTTGGTGTAAATAATGCATGGTGGATTCGCCCTGTCCATTCCCTCTGGGGTAGTAGGGAGTGCTTTTTCTATGGATTACCATAAAGCCAGACAAGAGTTCTTGGATTTAACCTCATCGACAAAATGCATGCTGCTATCCAATACAATTTCAATGGGGCATCCAAATCGGATTCTTGCATAAGAATCTTGCTGTGCTTCTGACATCTACCTTTCTGATTGCTTTAGCTTCAGTCCATTTGGTAAAGTAATCAATGGGACCATAATGATGTAGCGTGCCTGTGCTCCCTTCGTTGTTGGATTGATGGGACCCAAATAATCAATCCCCCAATTTTCAAATGTTTTTTGTGCAACGACTATTGTTAGGGGGGTTGAAGTCCTTGTGTTGTGGTTTAGTAGTCTGTTGGCATACATCACAACTTTTGACATATTCATAGACATCTGCCCAAAGTGTTCGGGCCACCAGTAGCCTGCAAGGAGGACTTTTCTTGCTGTTGCTTCCCCTTGGAAGTGTCCTCCTGCAATGCCTTCATGGACTTCACTAAGGATTGGCATGATCTCATGAGGCATTACACATCTTCTTAAAACTTGGTCCTTGCCCATCTTGTATAGTTGCCTTGCAATGAGTTGATAGGGTGCAACTTTTTAAATTAGTTTTCTAGCATCCACTGCTTTCATTTAAAGGGGTGGTCTTTCTACCATTAAGTACCCAATGATATCTACACACCAATCTGGAATAGCATCTAACTGAAATACTGTGGCATCTGGAAAAACTCTATTGGCTCCTTCTCCCAACTTGACACAAGACATGTGATCGGCAATGTAGTGTTGGGCACCTTTGTGGACCACTATTTTGAAGTTGAATTCTTGTAGCAAGAGGAGCCATTTGGTTATTCTTCCTATTGTACACAGACGGTTCACAAGATAAAGCAATGCTTGATGGTTAGTGTAGAAGACAAAGTCATTTGCCAATAAATAGTGTCAAAACTTCTTAACACTATACACCATTGCTAGGGCTTCTCTTTCTATGGTGGTACAGTTGATTTTTACATCATTGAGTTGACGACTGGCATAGTAGAATGGGTAGTCTTTCTTATGTTCACCAGGTTGGCAAAGCACACTCCCAAATGCATACTTGGAGCCATCAATATGAACATGAAAATCAATATCCCAATTGGGAGATATAACTATGGGTGCTGTGATTAGGTGCCACTTTAAAAGCTTAAAGGCTTGGTACATGTCCAAGCATCTAAGGACTCTCTCCACTGATCTAACATCATTGCTCGGTGTGAGATTCGTGTCATCTGTGAATTGCTGGTAGACTATTTGTACTCCATTTCCCACCTAGATACCTCTGATGTTCCCATTGTCTTCTTCCTCCTTGATGAGCTAGCCTAGAGCATCTACAGCAATGGCAAAGAGGAGAGGTGCTAAGGGATAGCCCTATGTAATAGATCTTTTAAGCATAAAAGAGGAGGGGATAGCTCTGCTAACTTCCGCCTTGGCTATGGCTTGGTTTAGTAGTGTCAACAGTCGAGATAAACCCAGGACTTGCACCCATGTCTTGGAGGGAGGATAGAATGAATCCCCACTCCATTCCTTTGTAAGCTTTATCAAAGTCTATTTTAAGAAAACAGATATCTTGGTTTGTTTCCTTCGTGTGCTCCAGTCCTTCCCAAAGAGTTAAGATGGCCTCCAGGATGTGTCTGCCTTGAATGAAGCCTTTTTGTTCTTCCCTTATCCAGTCTTTCATTTTTAATTTGAGTCTGATGGCTAAGGCTTTAGAGAAGATTTTGTAACTAGTGTTAAGCATGGTAAGAGGTCTCCAATTCTTAAGTGTTTCCTTGGGGCCCCCTTTGGGTATCAGATTAATCATCCTTGTGTTTATTCGTGAGTTGAGGAAACCTTTTGCCTTGGATTCTTGCCAGAGGAGGAGGCGCGGGCCCACTGTGTCCCAAAATTCTTGGTAAAATTCTATTGGAAGTCCATCTTCACATGGAGTTTTTCCCCTTGCCATGGCAATAATTGCACCTTTTTAATTCTTCTATGGAAAGGTCCTTGTCTAGAAAGATGGAATCAAATCTTTGGATAGTGCTCCTTCTAGCCAATCAACATTTTTCTCTTGCTTTGAGCTTATCTGTGGAAAGGGTTTTGGGTTCCCCAAGAATCCTTTGAAAGTGCTCCGCCACAATTAGACCTATCTCTTTCGGATCCTGGATTAGTCGTCCTTTGTGTACCAATTTTTCCTAAGGCTTCTAAACATGTCATCATTTGGCCTGTCACCTCTTCTTGCCCACCATTCTCTTGTGAACACTTTGGATTGCGCTGCCTCAATGCTTGCTTGTACCTTGGCTCTGTCTCTGAAAGCTTTTGAGTCTTTCCTGTCCTTGGGTTGTTGCGTCCTCCTCTAGAAGCTTGATTTGGTCTTTAATTTTTGCTCGTCTGGTGGCTCTAGCGACATCTGCTCGCTTCTTGATAGCCTTGAGAACAGTACCTGTTCTTTCTGTGGCCCTAACCCATTTGTCACTTATAGTGGATGTGCCATCGAAAGATTTTTTCTAGATTCTTACTACCTTCTGTTGGACATAGGGAAGACGAAAGAAGAAGGGGTTTGCTTTGAACCAAAATTACGTCTCTTTCCCTGACTTTTGTCTAGAGTGATTAGGATTGGTTTGTGGTCTGAAAAGAGGAGAGAAGCAAAAGCTAAGCTCTTGGTACACAAGGCTGCTTCAACGATGTCTCTTGATAGTACATCCTATCTATCCTTGCTTTCCTATGGAGAGAGCCCAACTAATTGTTGGTCCATGTGAAAGAGGTGTCTTCAGAGATGTTAGTGAGCACCGTAGAATCTTTGAGGGCAGTCCAGGAAGAGAGCTCCCTGCCTCTGAGAGTGTTACCTAATCCATTCCACCTGTCACTGTAGGATTACACCATATTGAAGTCCCCTAGTAGGATAGCATTGTTTTGTAGTATCTTCCCCTCCCAAAGGAGAGCTCGACGATCTCTCGTGGCATTAGGGGCATAAATGGAGAATATGCGACATCGAAGTTGAGGGTGGGAAAAGTCAACTCCAATCTTGGAAGCCCCAAAAATAGGTAAAGGTTGTGTGACTAACTCGGTAAGGTGGCTAGCTACACCTAAGACAAGCTCCACCTCTCCCTTCATGAGTGGTGCAGAACCACTGCCACTTGTTGTCAATTTGGTTGATCTACCACACTGTAGCTTATCACCAGCAACTTTGACCTCTTGAAGTGCTAAAAAGTCAAGTCTCAGGCATGATGTTTTTAACCACCTTTTAAGGATGGCAGCAGGCTTGAGGTCATTTGTTAACCCCTGCATGTTGATGCTAAGAAAGGAAAAATTGTTTTGCATAATTGCGGAGAGTTTTTATTTCTCTTCTTCTTAAAGCTTACTGGACTGTTTTGAGAAGAAAGAGCGAAACCTCTCGACATCCTCCTTTTCTCCCTTTCAATTGAATTGAGTTCCTTTCCCCTATTGTTTAAGTCAGCCACATGAGCCTTTACCTTCTCTAACCTTGTTGCTTTTCTGCCTTTGACAATTGTGAAGGGAGGCCCTCTTTGTCAGCTGATTCGTGCTCTGCCTCCTCCAATTGGGCTTTGAAGTCTTGAGTGGCAACCACAAATTCTTGCTCACCTAAGCTGTCTTCCATCTGTTCTTCCCTTTTACCTTTGACCTCTACCTTTCCCTTCCATTGTATCTCTTGCGCTCTCAACAATTGCCTTACTCTGAGTCTCCTTTCATTCCATGGGAGGGGAAGGGACCTTAGTAGGATTCTGAGTGTCCTTGGTTTCCTAAGGGTCCTGTTGGACCGTGTCTGGTTTTTCTTTTTTTCGGTTGTTTCTAGACAGGCAGTCCTTGATAAAGTGCCCTCCCATACTGTAGAGGAAGTAGGAGTTAGGAATGTTCTTGAAGAATACTTTTTGGACTCCGCTCCATCCCCGTCAAGAATACGAATGGCACTAGGAGGGTCAGAAGTGAGGTCCATTAAGACACAGGCTTGATGGTTACCACGGGGGCTTATAAACTTTTCTGTTTCCACACCGGGAAACTGGCCAAGCGGTGCGCAGAGAGTCTCTATCTGGGGAAAGAGAGATAACGGTAAATAAGGAAATTCCACAAGGAAATTCCACCAAATGGGTGTCGTACACGAAGGCGGGGAATCGGAACTAAAGGAGAGCCCCTAGAGCTGGCCTGATAGAGGGTGATTCCTAATAGTCCATGTCCCTTTTTGCACTACTTCTGTCGCCATCTCTGGTTTTTCGAAGATGAAAACAATATACCTGTTCTAAAGGAAATGAAAGGTTGTGACAACCAGGCCTTTACACGACCAGAAGTTACGGACCTAACCTTCTAGGAAAAGAGGTGGCCTTGGGCTGTGAATATATCCTACGACAGCACATGAACAGAGCCATTTCATCGTTTTGTTAAGGACTCCATTGTGTACTTTGACTGTTGGAATATTACCTTTGAGAGGCACTGTAGCCTTTGGAGCATTTGGATCAATGGCGGAAGGGAGCTTTGCGGGTTTTAAGATGGAGGGCGGGGTGCCACTAAAGACTCTCCTAGCTCGTAGTAGTGAGAGCTACTCCCTAGCTGACTATCTCAGCATTGGCAGAGCCTTGAAAAGTCTTCTGCCTCCTCCACTGACAGCACCAGCATAGGTGCTCTTCTGTAGCTCCTGCATGGGGTTCCCTTTCAAGACCTAGTGCATTGCGGACTTGAGGGCTCCATTGGGTCATTGGTCCTTTGCAGCAGTGAAGGAGACGAAGAGAGGTTTTTCTTTGCTCTGGCTGTTACTGGGAAGATTACAAGACGAGCAGTTTTGAAATCAGAGAGAAACTTACAAAAAGTGTCAGCTTCTTTGCCACTTTGTTTGAGTTGAAGAATGTCGCTTTCCTCCAGGTGAAGGGTGAATGAGGGGAGAGGAGTATCGTGCTTATCATAGTCTAGATCTTGCATGATGGAATCTGATGCACTGTTGATGTCTATCTGCTTAGACTCCAGATTGATGGGAACAAGATTGATGGAATGAGGACTGGGGGGATGGGACATGAGAGTTTCAGGAGAAGAAGACCGAGAACCCTTGTCTATGCCACCATAGGCTAGGGCCGCCATTGCTAGGGATGCCCTTGCTAGGGCAACCATCACTAGACGAAGCCATCTTACAGGTCTGGATGAGTATTTCTAGTTTCAGGCATTTCTAATTCTGCATTCATAGTCACAATGCGTGCCCTATTTCTACTCAAATCATTGCCATCTCGTCTCCCCCTTCTCTCCATGCCTTAGATTAAGGCTCCTCACTAACAATCGCATTCATTGGCAATCATGGTTGTGGTCCACAAGTTCCCCAAAATGCAAGGAGTTAGAGTATAGACCACCCTCAAGAACACACAACAAACTCTCGCATCCACTAGTCCTTGTGTTCATGGTCTTCAATCTCCCCAAAATGCAAGGAATCGAAGTAGCAAACCACACGCACAAGTATAATGAATGCTAACTCATCCTCCCCCACTCAGTATAGCCGCTATTTAGATCCAAATTGTGTTCACTTTTTTTCTCAACTTACCAAATGGTTTATCGGGATATGAACCACAATTGGATCGAATGATAAGCCTCTATTGCCCTTTCCACTAATATATAGCACCGGGCTACGTGGGAGACTGTGAACCTCCAACTGCCAATACTGAAGCTACTACCATGGGTAATATGAAAAACACCACCAGTAATATAGTATTACCATCGGTTATAATACTAGCGGTAATAGTAATTGCCCGTATTAGTTATACTACCACCAATAATGTACATATTATTGCCAATTATGTGAATACTACTGGCGGTAGTTTTACCCGATTTCTTGATGATTTTTTTTGGTAAGCAACATGATCACATTATTTTCACACTACTTTAAAGCGTAATTAAAGAGCACTAATAACCCATTAACACAAACATTTGTGAAAATGTGAATGTAATCCTAGGGGAGAGAGAGAGAGAGAGAGAGAGAGGCGAAAGGGACATGGAGAAGGTTTAGGGATATGAGGGAAAGGAGAGGAGGCGGAGGAGGAGGAGGAGGAGGAAACCTTAAAAATGAGGAGGGAGTAGAGATTTTAGGGGAGGCATGAAAAAATTAGGTTTAGGGTCACTACTTCATTATTCAAAGTATAAGTAGCATAACCTTCAGTTCCTCCTTCATTCTTCAATAGTATTGGTTCTCTCCTCATCTCAACTTGTTGCACAAATTGGAAAATTTTCAAAATAGTACAACAGGCAAATTGCTTTCCAATCTATTGCCTATGCAACAACATCCAACTACTAAGCTCTCTCTCTCTCTCTCTCACTCTCACACACACACACTCTCTCTCACTCTCTCTCTTTGGTGTTTTGCTGATTGTGAGGAGGTAGAGTTTAGGAGGGGGAGGGGGAGGCGGTGGAGGGAGAGAGGAGGGCAGGAGGCAGGGGGGGAGGGATGGAGGGGAGGGGGGCAAGAGGCAGGGGAGGAGGGCAGGAGGCAGGGGAGGAGGAATAGAGGGGAGGGGGGATAATGGGGTATTGCCACCCCCCCTCTCCCCATCCTATTGCGTATGCAATAGGTTGGGGGGAGGAGAGGGAAAATTGCTACCTCCCCCCCGACCTATTGCGTACACAATAGGTTGGGTAGGGGATTGCTGCCCCCTTGCTCTCCCCCCGCTCCAACCTATTGCGTACACAATAGGTTTGCGAGGGGAAAGGAGGGGGGGATTGCTACCACCCCATGCCCACCCCTCCTCCACCTCCACTGCCCCCCCCACCCATCCAACGTCTCTCTCTCTCTCTCTCCATTTCCTAAGAAGATGTATTTTTACACCAAGAAGGTGTATATGTACACTACCTTTCTAAGAGAATTGGTCATCGATTGATGTTCTAGAACATTATTTTTTGGACTTTTTTTTTGTCCATCTTAAAATTGGACGCTACACAAGTCCAAATTTTTTGAATAGTGTGTTCCTTAGGCTACCAAACTTGGTCTCCCTCGCAACACATGACGAGGATTCGGGTGACCTATAGCACATTCATCTTTGAGACATAGGCATCTATCTATGATGGAGCACTGCTCCAACACAATCAAATCTCAAGTCATTCAAAGCTTGCTGGGCCAGATGAAAGTCTAAACTTCTATTTTACAATAACACACATTCTTGTCTTTGAATTTCTTGGCTTACAATGCTCAAAGCTTCTTTTCCCAATTGAAAGTTTAGGGTTTTGAGCCATAAACTTTAGATACAACTCCGTCTGGTCACCCAACATGTGGGAAATAAAATTTTGTTGAAACAAACACTATGTTTTCTGCCCTAGTATGAGTAAAAAAAACACAGGTACATGCAAAAAAATATTCTATTCATGATAATTACACTAATTAAGCTACTCGAGAATAAAACAATTTCACTACTACAAAACGAAACAATTTCAACCATTGGGCTAGTTTAGGACACTCACATAATTGGTATCTAGCTTGGACCAGCTCGATGTTCCAACCAATGGTAGTTGGTTTATGAGAATCACACTACTAATTAAACTAATCAAGCTACTAGTCTAAAACAAAACAATTAAACAACTAAATAACAATCACATTAACTAGCTGAATTATATATTACTGTTCCAACCAATAGGCTAGTTTTGGGTGATCACAGTCCATGCATGACCCGAACCAGCTCATGACTTAAACTAAAGTAATTTAACTACTAGTATAATACACTAATTTAACTACTAGGAAATACAAGAATCAACCATGCTGGTTCAAGACAATCATATGTATAACTCCTATTTGACCTGAACTACCTCGGTTATATATTGCTTGATGTTCCAACCCCTAAGTTGGTTTTGGGCAATCACATAAGTCCAAGCCCAGTCGGTTTCAAAATTGATTGGCATATGAACTAAATCAGCCTAAAAATAAACTTTAAGAATTTAGCTACTATTAGGAAACACAACAATTTCAACCAACCACCGAGCTGGTCATCAATTATTTCTGTTTGTGAAATATATTTTTGTTTCATCCACACTAGATTAGGACAATCATACAACTCCTATTTGATCTGAGATGGCCTAGTGATATATTGCATGATATTCCAACCAGTGGGTTGGTTTACAACATTCATATTGAGCTCATATCTCGGGGGGTGCACTACTTAGAATCCCTATGTATCACGTGCATTTAAGGGGTATTTAAAAACCCCTCAACTAAAATTTCCCCCCCCAATAAAAACCGCCCTCTTTACTTATGAACTAAGTGATTTTTTTCTAAAGTTGAAATAAAAACCCCTCTTGTTATTGTAAACCTGTTAAATTTTTTCAAAAAGTTAAATCAAAATACTCCTTTTGAATGCACGTGGTATACTAAAATTTTATGAGGTGAACCCCCTGAGGCTCATATTGAGTCCAAGATAGCCCAGTTTAGAAATTAACTCTAGTATATGACTTAAAATTAAACTTAACCAATATTTAACTACCAGGAAACACAACAATTTCAACCACTGGGTTGGTCATCAATCATACAATAACAATATATTATTGTTTCTTTCTGTTGTGAAATATATTGGTGTTCAACCATGCTAATTTACGATAACCACATAACTGGTGTTTGACCTAAACTAGCATACTGATATATTGCATGATTCTCCAACCATTAAGTTGGTTTAGGACAATCACATTAAGTCCAAGCCAGCCCAGTTTGAAATTAAACAGTTAAACTATTTCAAAACTCAATCACAAACAACCACCGGGTTGGTGAAATATATTGCTGTTCAACCATGTTCGTTTAGGGCAATCACACAACTGGTGTTTGATCTAAACTAAAATGGTAATATATTACATGATGTTTCAACCATTGGATTGATTTAGAGCAATTACATAAAGTTCAAGCCAGACCACTTTAGAAATTAAACTAGTAAACTATCCCAAAACTCATTCACAGACAACCACAGGCTGGTGAAATATATTGTTGTTCAACCACGTTGGTGTAGGACAATCACAGCGTGCGTACAATTGTAGTGCAATATTGGACACCCCCAAAGGTTCTCAATTGGTTGCCTCCTTTGTTTTGTGGGAAGCTCAAATAGTGCACTTTCAAATGAATATTTTATTCTATTTATCTGGAGAACAATTGTTTGATGTTTTGTTAATAATTTGGATATCAGGTATACAATCCAAGATAGGGCATGTCCAAGGTTAAAGAGCATTGTCTCCTGGGCATGCATTTCTTGAGATATTGGTAGGGTTGTCGCTTTATGAATTTTAGGGTGCAGGATAAAACTTGTGAAGACTAGATATTTGTATTCATCTGAATCGCTAGATGTTCTTGCCTTGAATGCTCCAACCAAATGTGAGACCACAGCTTGTGTTCTTCACTCTGATGGCAATGATCAAATCCATGCATCTGCAATTGCTTCCTGTTGCTGATCGTTTCATTATTGCTCCCTCCATAAACATTGCAAAAGTGTCTTCCATTGTCATTTAGATATCGTGCCATTTTTTTTCTTGCCCCACAATCTGTTCCTTGTGCCTTGACCTTTCAGCTTTCCTATCTTATAGCCTCTTTCTGGTCTTGGGGGGTTCACCTAAAAACTTTTGGTGTACCACGTGCATTCAAAAGGAGGGCTATTTTAATCCAACTTTTTGAAAAAATTTAACAAAATTACAATAACAAGAGGGGTTTTTTAATTCAATTTTTGAAAAAATTCACTTAGTTCATAAGTAAAGAGGGGTGTTTTTATTGTGGGAGAAATTTTAGTTGAGGGGTTTCTTTAATACCCTTTGAACGCATGTGATACATAGGGTTTCTTAGTAGTACACCCCCCGAGTGTCTAGTTCTATTGCAAGCCATGACTCGCTACATCTTACCATTGACGCCATGGAGATGATAAGTGAACCGCCACAAGAAGACAGACCAACTAGCTTGTGAGGTGAGCAAAGAATAGAAGACGACTTACCCGAGTAAATAAGATAATGCCCATTGCCAAACCAAAAGAACAAGGTTACAACGAGCTGACTCTTTACGGGCAAGAGGAGGATGTATTTTGTAGGGCAGTAGGAGGAGGACATACTTGAATATTCAAAGATTTGTAGGGCGGCAGGTGGAAACATTTGAAAGGGTGCAGGGATAGTGAATTTTTCAGCCATCGTGATTTCCCTCCTCCAACGATACATGTTAGCAAATTGGATATTCTAGTTGTTCAAAATACAAATAGGCCAAAGGGCACCCTATCGAGTTTGACGCTAGATATTATGAAATGCACTGACCTTTGACATGCTTATGAGCCATATAGAAAGGAATTGTATGGAAAAAGAATTAATATAAAATTGTAAATAGTATTGGATTTTTGAAAGATCTTTTCAATGTTTTAAGACTACCATGCACTAGTTCCACTAGTTTGGCTTTCATTTTTTCAATAATTGGTTTTGATCTTTAACAAGACAAGAAAAAGTTATGGAGTGTGCCCTCATATGGTGTGCATAATTTGAGCACAACATTGTAGGCCCCTTAAACCACATCTAAGGTTCTCAATTAGGTGTGGTTGAGGAGAAGCTCATGTAGTGTAATTTTCAATGATTACTAGATTACTTTTGTGTGTAGAACACAAATTTGATGTTTTTCAATAAATTGTTATATCTTATACTCTTCAAGATGCATGCTTCACATGCAACATAGCACTTGGATACTCTTGACTATAAGCTGCTGCGATTTTGGAGAAAATTCTTGAAGTTGGCTAGGTTAACCTAGTCATCAAAACAGAAATGATTAACCTCATTCCAAACAAGGGGCCGAGGGGAACTCAAGAAGTGAAGGCCTATAACTATGATGAACACTTGCTGTAAAACTTTTGCCAAGGCATTGGCTTTGAGATTGAGGGACAAAATACAGGGGTGGATTAGAGAGGAATAGAAAGGTTTCATTAAGGGATGATAAATCCTAGAAGCAATTGCTAACCACTAGGAGGGTCTGTAATACACTAAAAGGCAAAATGTAGGCATGCCTTTTGCATGTAGAATTTGATAAGATAGGTTTAGAGCATGGATGACATGAGATTGGGACTAAATTTTTAGAAGACGCTTAGCAGCCTTGTTACAACTTCAAGACAAAGTTTGTCGAATTTCATTGAGCAATGCATAAGTTATGAGTCAAGCAAGATACCTATATACAAACAATGGCATGAACCTCACTAAAAACTACACACAAGCAAACATTGACTTGAGGGTTGAGATGGAAACACAGATCTAGATTTAGGAGAAATGGCTCAGGTTAGGTTGAAATTTTTAAATAAATGTGCTTGGAGGAGTTTGTATTACATTTGGGTTGCTTGAATAAAAAAAGGAGAAATCATATTAGATTCTAGTATAATTTGTATTCAATTTATTCACACTATCCTCCTTTATCCTAAAAGAGGGCTCTCATATAAAGGCCTTTTTAATTCCAAAATAGCCTTCAAGGTTAGATATTACAACCTCCTTTTCTTAACAAAGACTATGGGTGGATAATATGGCTAAAGGCAAATCCTCGGCAAATGTGTCTAGTTTGCACTTGCCAAAGATTGAGCTAGGATCTTTCATTTGTTGTGAGATTAGGAATGTTGCTGGATGAGGGATGGCTATATGGTAAGACAACCTTTGCGGCCCTTGAATGGAAAAATATGTAGGCATGCAAAGTGGGTTCAAGTTAAGGAGGGCTTTTAGTCCAAATAACTTAGAGAGAAAAGGGAATTTAAAGGCAAAAACTCATAAAACTAAAAAATTCAAATATAGGACACGTATTAAGTTGGGGTTTGAATATTAATCCTTGAGTGCATGATGTACTCATGATGTATGCAAGCTGTTCTAGCAGTGCACCCTAGAGAAGGCAACTTGCCAAGACATACATTGTGGTTTGCCTTTAGCAAAATGGCTTTTATATGGAAGGCTCTCTTTAGTTGGATAGATATTAACTACTAGACATTTCCCTACACAATGTTTGGTAACCAATAGCTCAAGGAAGGAGAGGGGAAGTAGATCTAAGAAGTTGCCATGCATTCTCAAACAAAGGGATCATTAAAGATTGTGTTACCTAGATATGTACAACTAGAATTTCCCATGTGCAACATATATTTGCTACTAAGAGGGCAAGGGACTAGTTCCAAGACATTTGTATGATTTGCCCAGTTAAATGTCTACATGACAAGTCGAGAGTTCATGGAAAAATGCCTTGGAGTGGAAATATCTTTCACATGTAGTCATCTAGATGTGGATGACGACTCTAGGCCCCTTTGATTATGGAGACAAGATTCAGTTAACATGGAGTAGGTCGGAAACCTTATGGAGCTACTATAGCACTATAGGAAGAATTTTTGCCATGTACCTTTGCAAACAATGGGATAAGGTAAGAAGCTTATGGACCTAGTAGAGCACTAAAGGGAGAATTTCCTTTGCAAATTATGCTAGATTTAAGATGATGTGCATAGCTATTGTTCAAAATTCAAATAGGAGAGCAAGATGAGTGATGTAAGATTTATGTCACGATGGGAATTGGACTTAGGAACGGCCGGTGGCCTCAAGTGGGAGTTGTAAAGCCAAGTGGGCTTTACGGAAATGGACGGTGGCCTAAGTGGGAACGAAATGGAAACCTATACAAACAACACGCCTTGCTTGTAGGCAAGTTACATGGTGATGGTGAGGACTTGGGAGGGAGTCCACACTTTCCGACCTCCATTAAAATGAACAACAAAGAAGGGGTAGGCAAGGCAATGATAAGCAAAAGCCTAAGGGGGCGATGTTCATTAAAGGGGACGGTGCCAGCTAGTTTTTGTCTTTTAAGACGAAAAAGTCGACAGGTCCACGTCAGCGGGCACGACAAAACGCGAGCCCACGTGGACCAGGCCCATTCACACCAGGTCCCCCGGCGGAGGACCGGGCAGATCTCCTTTGGCGTCACGCTATCTGGCGATTTTGGGGTCGGGCCGCGGGCAGCGCCCGTGTAAGCGCCGGATTGGCGGCCATATGGCCGGGCAGGAGATTTTATATTCACAAATCCGGGCTTACATTCCACAAGGGGCGGAAAACCGCCTTTTTCCACTAAACCGCCGGTTTGAGAAAACCGGGATCCGCCTTTAAAGAGCGGTATTGCTCATGAGTCATCATCTTCTTCTTCAGTAAGCTCTTCTATCTATTTAGTAAACTCTCTTTTACACGTTGCTACTACCCAAGCTTGGCTTTTTGGCTATGGCTTCCTCCTCTGTCGAGCCTTCCAACCCCTTCTACCCCTTCCTCTCCCCTTCCCCTTCCATCCCCTTGCCCCCCCTCAGCTCCCCTCCCCCCCCTGACTCCCCTCTCCCTCCTCCCAATTGCGCAGGTTCGCCTCCTCGACCCTCTCCCTTGATTTCCTTCTTGCCTCCCTCCCCTTCCACCCGCTAACCTCCTATTCTCTTCCCTCTTGTGCTACAGGATCCAGTCGCCACCTTTCTGCCCCCGAGCCCCCTCCGGCTAATGCACCCATCTGCCGGAAGCGGCCGTTCTATTCCGCTTTCGACTCCCCTGAGGAGGTCCTCGAAGACGAGACCATGGGCGAATGCATTCAGCACGGAGAGAAGCGCGGTCGGAGACTGACTCTTGAGCAAGTCAGAGCGCTAGAGAAGGCGTTTGATGTGGATAATAAGCTCGAGCCAGAGAGGAAAGTGCAGTTGGCAAAGCAATTAGGCCTCCAAGAACGGCAAGTTTCTGTGTGGTTTCAAAACCGTCGAGCCAGGTGGAAGACAAAGCAAATGGAGAGGGACTACAACGCTCTCAAAAAGAAGCTCGAAGCTTTGAAAGCCGATCGGGATGAACTGATCAAGGAGAAAGAGAAGCTTGCAGCCGAGGTTTACAATCTTTCCTCTCGCCCTGATCAGTCTTGTGTCCTGAAAAGTGTGAAGGACGTGTGTAGCATGATGATAGTCGGGTATGATGAGCGCATAGTGTAATAAGATAGGCCACTCAAGGATTTCTCAGAGCAGAAACCTTAGGATGTACTCTGCTTGCCTTGAAATTTAAGCAATTACGCGCTTATATCTTTTCAGGTTATCCGATTGAAGCGCGACGTAGTGTCGAACAAGGACAAAGTGAAGCTTGAATCACCTGTAGAAGGGAGTATTTCTTGGTCAAAGATTTCCTCAAGCGTAGCAGCGAGAGAATGCGGAAATGAGGCACTCATCTGGTCCCCTGATCAGAAGGAGAGGGATGGGTCGTCAATTACAGAGGACAGCGACGGCAATGCTATTGATAATGCAGACAGCGCAAGCAGAGCGCAGAGTTCCTTTGCTCGTACAACACCGATGTATCCAGGGGATGTAGTAATGCAAGCCGAACTCATGGGCCTCCTCGACTTACCTGAACTTCACTACGGGAAAATGCTCTCCGGCTCCAGAGGAATAAAAGGAGAAGAATTATTCTCAGATGTAGAGACCGGTAATGGTTTCCTTTCGTTAGACTGGTGGGAAGCGAGCTAACGTTGCACACATTTTTAAAATGAAAAGGCTTCTCATTAGTGTGAGCGAACATTATGTGGCTCGAAAGTACACTTCGTTAAATGGAGTCGTCTTTGCTATGGAATCCTGATTCCTCTCAAATGTAGAAATATCTCACGCTATTCACCTTAAGAGTTTTGCGTTCAATGCAAAACTTTGTACGTCGTAAATTAGAGTTTCCAATTACTTTCGATCCTCATTCATGCTGCCGTTCTCATTCGACTCTTCAGAATCTAGCAAGCGGGAGTCTATATCTCTGAGGGTTAATAACTTCATATGTTGTCATTTGGAGGGTAAAGAACTAAATGTGTTGACATATGATGTCCTGTCTAACGTAATGATAAGGAGAAAAAAACGATCTCACAGGTAGACGCATTGCTAGGATTAATCTTTGAGAATGGCCACGTTACCTTTGGTTCTTTGAACGCATTATTTGTCGTAGAACATGTTTGCTACGAAACACCGTAATGCGCGAATTAATCCAGTGACGGTAAATTTTGTAGTATTTAATATGATATGAGAGCGCGTTGATATAATACACAACTTACTCGCTGAGTTCACACCATGGCGTCCAATGGAGATGGGGTTGTCAAGATTAAGAAAGTGCAAGTTGAACTTTGATTTTTAAGATGCAGCGCCAATCAAAGGGCCTCCCTTGCACGCACTTGGAGATTGATATAATTCCAGGGAGCTTTGTGGACCGTGGAACTGGAAAGTTCTCTGTATAGAATTAAACCGCTCAAGTCGTGGTGTCACGCTCGAGTAGAAAAACAATAATTCGCTCCCGCGAGTCACCATCAGGGCATTTTCTCGACAATGGACATCAAGCCTCGCCCCTCCTGAGTCCTACCCTGAGTCCCTGACCGAGCAAATGTAGAAGTTGCACTGTGCAGCAATGTTATGGACTTCTTATGCACGAGTCTCAAGAAGGGCCGTTGAGGCAATTCGAAAGGCTTTCAAGGGGACCCGGGTCAACCAAACCAACTTACGAATCAAGGAGGAAGATGCGAATTTTGGATGTTGGTTTGCATGGGTTGGAGTACATTTTGGAATTTGCACACACAGTTCTGATCGACAATTGTTTCTGCGACAAATTGGAATCGATCAGATGTCTGCAATTCTGTGGGACCGTGCTCTTGCATCCCGTGAGGCTTGGAATCTTGATCTTATCGATGAAAACCTTGCTCGCGAACTGAGGAAAAGTTGCCGGACCAATGCCTGTAGGCTGTGAGTTTGCGATTGCCGCGGAAACAGTAAGACCAGCCTTACACTTCGAAATGAACAAAACATAGCAGATAGCAAGAGATGACCAGCTTTGCAATTCCATCTTTAATCAATTGATGCAGACTCCAAAGATTCTACTCGAGTTGGGCGATCTCTACAAAAGATATAAGCTGCGTAGCGTGACAGTTTGTTGTTTCAAAAATTTATACAGCTCTGTCACCCAACCGATGCACATTTCGGAAACCGCGTACAATTTATCAACTATATATGTACACTTTGATATATCGATTGCGCAGGTCGGCTAAAGGCCCTGCCGCCTGCGGCGCTGCCCTGCCATGAAAGTGTCGACACAGCTCCCCTCCTCTCGATATAGACAGACATCCTTCGCTCTCGATATCTTGCAGCTCTCCGTTGTCACACGTCTATAGAACGTTGATGTTGCTATGGCAATATGGATAGTAATGGGTGACGCAGTGCGGAATGGTACTGCTCTCCGCGACTGATAGCTGGATGCGGATTGCAGAATAGAACTGGTTAATAAGGATTTGGGTTAGCGAAGCGTTCGAATCATGGGACAAAACGAAGCGCCATGAAAGATCCGAGGTGGAAATCGCAAGTTCTCATCGGGAAAAGGGCATGCAACCCACGTAAACGCCAAGCTCGGAATGATATGACAGTGTGTAAACAGATCAACAACAAAAGGTCGATTGAGATAAAAGACCAAGATCAAGCGGCTGGAAATGACGTGTAGAAATTGTCGTTTGCATGAAGACTGTAATTAGTAAATTTTTGGTGATTTAAATTGTTCTGATTTTTGCATGGCACGCGTGATTGCGACGGGGCCCGTATTAGATTCGGACGTATGGCGTGCTGCGCTTTTCAACAACCCCCGGTCCCACCCCTGGTTTATACATTTCCCTCCGCACGCGCAGTTTGTACCCCCACAGTTTTGCCTCACCGGGTCACTATTATTCACCAAAACTATTATTTTGAGCTATTTCCTGCGCCTAAAACTATTAATTAGTTCTTATTCCATTAAACTAAGGCGAATTGATTAATTGACTCTCCTCCCAGGCTTCCCCCCGCCCTCGCCATCCCTGCGCTCCACCGTCCCTCTCCCCTCCTCTGCTCCTCCCTCTCATCTACCACAGGCTTCCGAAGGCATGGTTCCATGAGACGTCGGACACATCTAGGACTTCAAAGGTCCACGAAAATTGAATACACCAACATTCCAGCCCTCGAACTAATGAAAAGAAAGGCAAATCCTTTCCCTCTCCCTCCAGCTCTCAGCCTCTCCTCCCTCCACTCCCTCCCTCCACTCCCTCCCTCCTGCTCCCTCCTCTCCCTCCCTCCTCCCCCTTCTTCTCTCACTGGTCCCACTCTTCTCCCCTGCCTTCCGCTCGAAACCCCCTCTCCTTCCTCCTTGTCTTCAAGAGGCTTTCACAGCCCCTTCTTCAAGAGGCTTTCAGAGCCTGCCCTCGTCTTTATACCAAGGTGCAGAAGCTTCTGGGAGTAGAAGCTTATCCAAGAAGCTCCCCTCCATCCCACGTGTAATCCTACTGCGTCGAAGCTTCTCGATAATTATAGTGCCTTTTCTATCGCTGGGGGGCCCTATTCACCAAAACTATTTTTGGGTACGATCGTTTGAGCGCGAAACCTTCAACTTCAAAATTTTTGAGACTCTTCATGTGACATGTCTGGTTTACAAATTTTGGAGATTTGGTTGCCATTTCAAAATTTCATGTTCCTGGTTTTCTGGCAAACCCTTCCTTTCAAGGAGGGGCTCAAAAAACCAGGTTTCCCTACTAATATGCCAGATTTTTTTAGGTGCCGGGTTGAACGCCTACACAACACTTCTTCTGTGTGAACCAAAAATTTTTGGTTGGTTTTTCTAGACTTGCAATCAGGCCCTACATGGGAACAAGCTCTTGTAGGGTTTTTTCAAAGCTTTGCAAGATATAACTAAAATGGCATCATAATTACAAATTAAAAACCCTTATCCCCAAAACTTCAAGGTTTTTTTTTGTAGATTTAAAAATTCACCTAACTTTTTTGTTGAACACTAGCAAGAACCTATTGACATTGTCCCCCCGCCCCACATTGACAAGCAAGAGAGGCCTCCATATACTCGAACCAGGGTAGCTAGCTCAAGTAGGCAGACATCGAAACTACTGAGTTGTTAATACTCCACAACACTTTGAAAAGACGGGTATAGCTCACCATGGGATCTTCACTAATAAGTTTTTTCAAAACAATTTCAAAAACCCTCATTCACACAAGAGAGGGACATGAAATCCTAGAGGTAGCAGCAATTCTAGTTGGGAGATTATCAAGCCATAACTGAAAAAAGAACTAGCATTCTAGGCCAATGGGAACCCAAATGCAAGGAAAAACAAAGAAATATTGCTTATGGACAATATTCTATAAACATAAATCAACAATAGCACCATCATCATCAAAATCATGATGCGTACTGAGTGCATACTTAAGCATAGTATGGCACAAGAGGTTTGCACACTTCAACTTCAAAATATGCCGGTTTCACTCAAAAGCAACAAATAGGGTTCAAGGTCTTCTATAGATATACATTCAAAATGATATATGTGATTCATGTTGCATGCGAAAATAGCACTGTCAAACTGACATATTGTAGATCATCCATTCTAATGTTTGGGGATAGGCGTTAAGTAGCTATATCACTAAATAAAGCTTTATATTCATCACCTTCAGTACTGTTTATTACAGAAAGACATGGATCCGCTATCTCAAGTAAAAATTAGATGCCACTCAATACATTTATAGATTTCAGAGATTTGGCCAAAAAGAAAGCTGGAAAGTACATTAAGATCCTCCAATGATTCGACAATGCAAGAGAATAACAATCAAATGGATTTAACTAGCTCTATAGCATTATGGCATCCAAAGATAGTAAATACTTATAGATATACTCCTAAGGGAAATGACCTAAGTTGCATTAATTCGCTCGAATTTTTTTTTCGATTAAAAAAAAACTGAAAAATCGCGATTTTCTCGATTTAAAACGAATCCAATGATTTTTCCTAATTTATTCGTACAAATACATTAAATAAATTTTTTTGAATAATATATTGGTCCATTGAATATATAATAAAAAACCACACACTTTCCCTTTTTAGAGCTCCTCAATCCGAGCTACGGATCTCAAGTTATGGCTATGGGAATCTCCATGAATGATCCATTCCACTCATCCTCTCAATCCCATACAATATCTTAGAAAATAGAAATAAGTGAGAGCCACTAGGCTATCACTTGATACTCAAACTCTTATCAAACATAGAAGAAAACAATACCAATGCCAAATAAAAAATGTCACAGTATCCACAAGAGTCATGCAACTGGATCACTTGCAAAGTCTGCTTGCAAAGTTCTACATTCCACAATATCTTTGATGCACACTCTAGAGTTAATAGTAGCAATGGATGCATATGATATTATCAGGATGGTGTATTTGTGTGTGCAACGTTATTGAGCTTGCCTATGTGTCTAATATTAAGGGTTATCCGTTTCTTTAAGATGTAAGAGAGCAAAAGATCTTTCGCTTGGCCTTCTGCCATGATGCCTTGATGTAGGCTTTAATCTTGGAATTAACATTCAGGTAATATGTCAATCTCTTATATGTTATTAATACTTAATCATGATACTAATCAACGCTAATACTCTCGATGTTCTTAGCCTTGATGCCCAAGGAAAGGAAGTGTGCCCCTCCCACACTCTATATGTGGTTATAATAAAAATATTTTATATTATTATACAAATATTTTTAATAGCTTTCCTTGCCCTAGATATACTTTCTTTGATCTAAATTCTTACAACATTCGTCTCTATTGATGCATGTTATCAATGTGAGGGAAGATTCAGAATCAATAGTAGGAAAGATAGACAAGCTCGATGGAAGATCGAGGGATCACTAATTCCTATTGTTATAGTCCATATCATAATATTATATAGGTTACAACCAAGGATGATTTATAAGATCTTATGACCATAGCCTTATTCATGTTGCAAAAGGCACAAATCTTTGCACTTCACCAAATCAATAATAAAACACGTCCCTTGACATTTGTAGGGAGGATCAAGTCGTAATGGACCTTGTGCCATTTATCATGTCTATATTTTTACTCATTCTTTTTGTCCCTTTAAAAAGATTTCTAAAATATAGGGAGCAATCAATGCATGAATGCTAAGAAGATTTAATTTCTAACCATCTCTCATGAAATTGTGCTACTCAAAAACCCATTTAAAGGGCCATAATCTTGTAATACTCTATGGAATGTTACTGTCTACTTTTTGTGAAATGTTATTGTCTATTTTTTTCCTCACATTTATGTTTTGTTAATGGCAGCTAGTCTTCTACTCTAGTTCTTCAGTGCTTTTACGACCCTTGTGCAAAGGGTCTCAACAACCTAAAGGTGGCCGATGCAATCCAGTTTGTGTAAATAATAAAACATTTTACACTAGGGATGCCACTCGGCAATCGCACAACCTTCCAAGTAGATCCGTATTAAAAAGCATGCCTCCTTCATCTCTCCTTCATCTTCACGGGATCGATCCATCTTCATAACTTTTCTTCCTAGTACATACCTGTTCATGAGCTCTAGCTTCATGATCTTCTCCTCACAACTCTCCAAGCTCTTGGGTCTTTCATCATGCTTCTATATTGCCTTAATTCTACAACCAATCTTCTATAATCTATTCATCAACATGTGTGCCACCACCATTCTGCAGCAGCATTGTGCCTTCAAGCAGATCATGATTAGGCACTTTGCCCAACTCTCTCACCCTAAGCACATGCACTACTTTTGGCATGGTTCATGCAGGGAAGGCAATTGGATACTTGATAAAAGGCAATCGGATGCTTAATGAATGCAATCGGATTACATAGACAACACTTATTTTATTAATTTTAGACTCATATGTCTACTTTTGGACTATTCCTTAAAATCCTTCCCAAATGAAAAGTTTACTTTATGAAAATGTCATTTGAGAATCATAACTTTGCTTTGTGGCACTGTCATTTCCACATAATACATTTCAAAATATCTCTCTACAATGTTGCAGTAATAATGTAGAAACTACTATTAAATCCTAAATTTGTATTTCTTGTTTATAAGAATCGTATTCTTAAATTAAAAAATCCGAGTTATTAGTTTAAATCCATGAAAAACCATGCTATTGAGGATTCACAAAATTTAAAAAATGTATACACAAAAGACCTGCAAGACTCTTTTTACTTTCAATGCAGAAAACTATAATACTCTTGAATATTCAAGAAATTAAAAGGTTTATATAGACATGAGACATGATGGAAGCCTCTTTTTTACTCCAAAAAATAGCAATAGCTATGCTTGCAATTTTACATTATCATAAGTTTTACAAGAAATATTGCTCTCGATGAGTCTTTGTACAAAGGATCTCCTGTGGCCTTTTCAATATTTTATTTTTTCCTTTACAGTGAGTTTAGTACAAAAGGCAATCCAAACATTTGCTTGTTTGAATGTCCTTGTCTATCGTCACAGAAATGAGCGATCCAAACATTTGCTTGTTCAGAGTGTTCTTTCTGTCGTCACTTGTCGCTTGGGTGCCATCTTCATTCACTCTCATCTGACTACCACCACCACCTTCACTCTTTCTCGATATTTGAATGGTGTTATCATGGGCATTCTTCATTTGCGCTATCTCCTTCTATTTCCTCCTGGGAGAGCATCTTTATGAACGCTGTAATGTGTGAAATAATTGGTTGCGGTAATTTTATTTTGTCTTCTACATCATACCCCAATCACTTTCCAGGATGTGAATTCACCTGCCTATGTTGACAGACAGCAAGCTGTCCATGCACCAAATGTGCAAGAAATGTGGAAAGTCTTGAAATTGCATCATGGTTTGGGACCCATTCCTTTTTCAGACAACTACTATACAATGTATTATTATCCAAATTCTCCTTCCTACCCCTTGGTTCATACCATACTGCTGTAAATGTTGTAGCTCTCCCCTGGTCATCCATGCTCACATCAACTACTTTTGCAACCCAAAACTTCAGGACGTTCTCATGTTCATCATCCGATGGTCGAACTGCAACAAAACAATGGATGTCTATGTCTATTTGTGGCATAAACTCTCTCTTCTTGGGTCCACAATATGGACGTGGGAGCAGCGATTCAAACTCATTTTCAAAGAGACCACATGTTGGGAGCTCGTTGAGAGCAAGTCGTTACCAACATTTGGCCAAAAGAAAGGTCGTTTTGCCTTAATATCATCTTCTTGCATTTTTGCAAGTCCTTTATCAATTGGTAGGTCTTGCTAATTACAACAGTAGTGTGTTCCTTCCAAGAGGGCTTCCAATCAGGAAATATTCGGAGCATTTCCTCTTTGTATGTAATAAAGGCTTTTAAGCCTTCTATTTCACCTTTGGATTTCTCGCTAAATTCTTTTATAGGAGCCCATGTTGGATGCATTTCTTTGCTCGGGATTGAAGTTAAAAGGGAGTAAGGTTCTTTAGGTTCCCATTTTCTATCAAGAGAATAGTGTTGTCATTGCATCATTGGTTTTTTATCCTTAAGGAAAAGCGAAAATAGTGTGGAGTGCTATGACCTATCAGGGCATCACCACCTTTTTGTATGAAAGGTAGAATAAAGCTCTTCCAATCATACATCCTCTCAACCATTGAGCATACTATTCCTTCCTTACGGCCACCAACTTGCCTCCCACATTTTCTTATCAAGCCATCCATCGTCTCCATGTCCTTGTGTTTTAGTTCTCTTGAAACTGTGCTAAATACCTGATCGATATCCTCATGTGTATGCCCAACCAACCATCCTTGCTTTTGATACATTCGTTAAACCATTTGTAACATTAACTGTTTCACAATCAAAGTCAAATACCGAATAGTCCTTTGTTGATCTCATCCCTACTTTTGATATAATCGTAGAACCACTTGTCATAGTGGCATTAGAGTGTCTAGAATGATCTTCAAACTCATCTATTCCTGAGAGAACATCACTTATTGATGCAATTTATATGGATTTCATAACTCCATATTCAGTGGCAATAGAGTGTCCAGAATGATCTTCAAACTCATCGATTCTTGAGAGAACATCACACATTGATGCACTTTCTATGGATTTCATAACTCCATAGTCTTGAAACTCCTCTACTCCAGAGAGAACATCACTCATTATATCATCGTGCATGATTTCGATAGTTACTTGGCTTGACTCCAAGAACTTTAACAGTATCCATGAAGCCATCCATGCTTGAAAAGATATCACTTTTGACATCTTTGCCCAAGGTCTCAATATGCATGAACTCATCCACCTCGGATAAGGCATCGAATCATCCATCTCTGAAGGAATAGAGCTTGGTACATTGGCATATTCTTTCAATTCTTTGATGTTGTAGTATCCATTATGTTTATCTCATTAAAGACCACATGCCGAGTCTTTCCAATCTTTAAAAATTGCATGCTCCATCTCAAATCCTTACCTACCTCATAGTAGGGACCATCTAATGAGATTGAGTTATCATCCATACCATCATCAGTAACTTTTTGAATTCTCATCTGCGCAAATGTCCAGTGTTCCACTTGTTCAAATCCCAAGGCTTGACCTTCTGCTACATTCTTATTTGCAAATGATAACGTTTGTAAAATATCTCCCACTCTAAAATCCAAAGATATGCACTTTGTATTCCTGATGACATGTGTTGGATAAGTCTCATCTCTGTCCCATGCAATAAATGCTTTGTTGGAAGTATTATAGGGCATAGCATCTCCAAGGATTTCCATATCCCCACACTTATGCTTTAGCTCAACATGTGCACTAAGAATCCTTGATACGATAACCACCACCTTATCTTTGCCAAGTCTTCTAAAGTGACAAATAGAATTTGGATCACTTTCATGGATTGTAGCAAATGCAACTACTTCTCTTTTGCGACATAGAATCACCTCCATCCCCGGAATAAATTTTGTAGCCATCTCCTTTGTGAGTTTCCTTTGCAAACAACTTGTAAAACAACCATTATAAAGAACATTAGTCTCTTCTCAATAATCTACTTCATTAATTATTTAGAAATCTAGATCCTGTTTAAAAAATTAATTAAACCCTAAACCCTAAACCCCAATCCTCAATCCCCAATCCCCAAACCCTAAACCCTAATTCAAGCCCTTGAAACCATAAACCCTAATCCCTAAACCCTAAACCCTAAATCTTAAACCCTAACCCCTAATTGCTAAACCCTAAATCCTAATCCTAGCCCTCAAAACCCTAACTTCTATACCCTAATCCCTAATTCCTAAACCTTAACTCATAATTCCTAAACCCTAACCCTTAAACCCTAAGCCCTAAATGCAAAACCCTAATCCCTAAGCCTAAATCCTAAACCCCTAAATCCTAATCTGTAAACCCTAACCCCTAATCCCTAATCCCAAAATCCTAATCCTAAAACCCTAACCCTTAAGCCCTAAACCCTAATACCTAAACCTAAATCCTAAACCCCTTAATCCTAATGTGTAAACCCTAACCCCTAATCCCTAATCTCAAAACCCTAAACCTAAACCCTAACCCCTAATTCCTAAACCCTCAATCCTAATCTTAGACCCCTAGACCCTAAACCCTAAACCCTAATTTCAAAACCCTAAACCTAAAACATAACCCCTAATTCCTAAACCCTGAATCTTAATCCTAGACCTCTAACCCCTAAACCTTAAACTCTAAACCCTAAATCCTATACCTTAAACCCTAAACCCTAACCTCCAAACCCTAATTCCCAAACCCTAACCCATAAACCCTAACCCCTAATCCCTACATCCTAATCCCTAAGTCTTAAACACCTAAACCCTAAACCCTAAACCATAAACCCTAATCCCTAAACCCCAACCCCTAATGCCTAATCAATGTTAATCTTGACCCTCTAAACCCTAAACCCTAACCAATAAAAACTAATCCCTAATTTCTAAACCCTAAACCCTAACTCCCAAACCCTAAACCCTAAACCCTAACCCCCAAACCCTAAACCCTAATTCCTAAACTCTAACTCATAAACCCTAAATCCTAAAACCCTAACCCCCAAACCCTAAACCCCAAACCCTAACCCCCAAACCCTAAACCCAAACCACTAAACCCTAAACCCTAAAGCCTAACCCCCAAACCCTAAACCCAAGCCACCAAACCATAAATCCTATGAGTGTTTTCAGTAATATCATTTATTTAAGTAGTAGTTTTAATTAGGATTCATAAGTAGGAGTGGAATTGATAGTAGGAATGTGGGAATGCGAGTGAGAGGTGGGAGGGTGGGAGTGGGAGAAAGCCAGAGTGGGACTGGGAGTAGGAGAGGGGAGGTGGGCATGGGAGTTGGAGAGGGAGTGGGATTGTGGGAGGTGGGGGTGCGGGTGCGGGTGGGGGTGGGAGGATGGGAGTGGGAGTGGGAGAGGGAGTGAGAATAGGGGAGGTGGGGGTGGGGGTGGGAGAATTGGGAGTGGGAGTGGGAGGGGGGGAGGTGGGGGTGGGGTGTAGGTGGGAGTGGGAGTGGGAAAGGGAGTGGGAGGGGTGGGGTGGGAGGATGGGCATGGGAGTGGGAGAGGGAGTGGGAATGGGGTAGGTGGGGGTGGGAGAATGGGAGTGGGAGTGGGAATGGGGGAGGTGGGGGTGGGGTGGGGTGGGGTGGGGGTGGGAGGATGGGCATGGGAGTGGGAGAGGGAGTGGGAATGGGAGAGGTGGGGGTGGGGTGGGGGTGGGAGGATGGGAGTGGGAGAGGGGGTGGGAGGGGTGGGGTGGAAGGATGGGCATGGGAGCGGAGAGGGAGTGGGAGTGGGAGTGGGAGAGGGAGTGGGAATGGGGGAGCTGGGGGTGGGAGGATGGGAGTGGGAGTGAGAGGTGGAGGTGGGAGGACCCATGGGAGTGGGTGGGAGAGGGAGAGAAGATAATGTGATAGAGAGGCCAATGGGAGAGGAGATAATGATATGGAAGGACCAATGAGAGAGAACCACTTAAAACCCTAGTTTTTCTTATATATACTCTCCTCCTCTCATTGTTTCTCTCATTTGAACAAGGAAGAGCAAGAGGAGAAGCAAGAGCAAAAGCAAGCACAAGCATAGATCTCAACTTTTTTCTAGGTACTTTTTTTAAATTTGTATTCTTTGAAATTTTATTATAGAGAAAGAAGTTAGAGAGAGAAAAGAGAGAGAGAGAAAAGTGAATGAGAGACGTTTGGAAAGAGAGTTTCGTTGCCTCGGTCGAGAGAGAGAGAGAGAGAGGGAGAAAGAAAGAGGGAGAGAGAGGAGAGACATTTGGAGAGAGAGAGAGGGAGATAGAGGAGAGATGTTTAGAGAGAGACAGAGGGTGAGAGGTAAAAGAGAGAGAGAGAAAGTGAGAGAGAGAGGGGGGAGGGCCGCGCAAGAGAGGGAGAGAGAGAGAGAGAGAGAGAGAGAGAGAGAGAGAGAGAGGGGGGAGAGGGCCACGCGAGAGACGAGAGGGAGAGAGATGCGAGAGAGAGAGGGCCATGCGAGAGAGAGAAAGAGGGAGAGAGCGAGGGAGAGAGAGAGGGAGGCACAACGTGCGAGAGAGAAAGAGAGAGAGAGAGAGAGAGAGAGAGAGAGAGAGAGAGAGAGAGAAAGAGGCGTGCTATCATGGCAGCGCACGAGAGAGAGAGAGAGAGAGAGAGAGAGGAGAGAAAAGAGAGAGAAAGAGAGGAGAGAAAGAGAGTAAGAGAGAGAGAGAGAGAGAGAGAGAGAGAGAGAGAGAGAGTGGGTGAGAGAGAGAGGAGAGAGCGACGCACGCTACTACAACAGCGTGCCTCGCGTGAGAGAGAGAGAGAGAGAGAGAGGAGAGAGCGATGCACGCTATTGCAGCAGTGCGCCTCACGTGCGAGAGAGAGAGAGAGAGAGAGTGGGCGAGAGAGAGAGGAGAGAGTGATGCGCGCTACTGCAGCAGCGCGCCTCGCATGAGAGAGAGAGAGAGAGAGAGAGAGAGAGAGAGAGAGAGAGAGAGGCAAGAGAGAGAGAGAGGAGAGAAAAGAGACAGAGAGGAGAGAAAGAGAGGCGAGAGAGAGAGAGAGTGGGAGAGAGAGAGAGAGGAGAGAAAGAGAGGCGAGAGAGAGAGAGAGAGTGGGAGAGAGAGACAGGAGAGAAAGAGAGGCGAGAGAGAGAGAGAGAGAGAGAGAGAGAGAGAGAGAGAGAGAGAGAGAGAGTGGGAGAGACGCACTACCGCGGCAGCGAGAGAGAGAGAGAGAGAGAGAGAGAGAGAGAGAGAGAGTGGGAGAGAGAGAGGAGAGAAAGAGAGGCGAGAGAGAGAGAGAGAGAGAGAGAGAGAGAGAGAGAGAGTGGGAGAGAGAGGTGCGTTGCTGCGACACAGAGAGAGAGAGAGAGAGAGAGAGAGAGAGAGAGAGAGAGAGAGAGAGAGAGAGTGGGATAGAGAGGTGCACTGCCGCAGCAGTGCGAGAGAGAGAGAGACAGAGAGGGGGGGCAAGCGAGAGAGAGAAAGAGAGGAAGAGTGGGAGAGAGAGGCGCGCTGCTGCGGCACCGTAAGAGAGAGAAGAGAGAAGTAGAAGTAGAAAGAGGGAGCGAGTGGGAGGGAGAGAGGAGAGAGTGGGAGGGAGCACGAGAAAGAGAGGAAAGAGTAGGAGGGAGAGAGAAAGAGAGCGAGGGGCACACTGCCGCGGCAGTGCGCAGCATTGCGCAAGAGAGAGAGAGAGAGAGGGGAGAGAGAGAGAGAGAGAGAGAGAGAGAGAGAGAGAGAGAGGGAGGGAGCACGAGAAAGAGAGGAAAGAGTAGGAGGGAGAGAGAAAAAGAGCGAGGGGCACACTGCCGCGGCAGTGCACAACATTGCGCAAGAGAGAGAGAGAGGAGAGAGAGAGAGAGAGAGAGAGAGAGAGAGAGAGAGAGAGAAAGGAGCGAGTGGGAGAGCGAGAGATAGAGAGAAGAGAGAGATGCGCGCTACCATAGCAGTGCGCATGTGAGAGAGAGAGAGAGAGAGAGAGAGAGAGAGAGAGAGAGAGAGCACAAAGAGGAGAGAAATAGAGGGGCGCGTGCGCGTGTGAGAGAGAGAGAGAGAGGAGAGTGGGAGGGAGAGAGAGAAAGCAGAGAGAGGAGAGAAAGAGAGGGGGCACGAGAGAGAGAGAGAGAGAGAGAGAGAGAGAGAGAGAGAGAGAGAGAGAGAGAGAGGAGATAGTGGGAGAGAGAGGTGTGCTACCGTGGAAGTGCGAGAGAGAGAGAGAGGAGAGAAGTAGAAGTAGAAAGAGAGAGAGAGAGAGTGGGAGAAAGAGAGGAGAGAGTGGGAGGGAGTGCAAGAAAGAGAGGAGAGAGTGGGAGGGAGAGAGAAAGAGAGCGAGAGGGGCACACTGTCGTGGCAGCTCGAGGGGAGAGAGAGAGAGAGAGAGAGAGAGAGAGAGAGAGAGGAGAGAAAGAGAGGGGCACGCGAGAGTGAGAGAGAGAAAGAGAGGAGAGAGTGGAAGAGAGAGGCACAATCGAATGATTATATCATTCTTGTGTTCCATCACTTTATTTTATAGATTTCAATGTAGTCAAAATCTATCATCTCACATGTCTCGCATTATGGTCTTGCATCAACAAGTCTCACTTATTATATTAAAAAAATATCTCATGATGAGATTCTAATAATTATATCATTCTTGTGTTCCATCATTTTATTTTATAAATTTCAATGTACTCACTATCTTACATGTCTCACATGTCTCACATTACGGTCTTGCATCCCATCATTTTATTTTATAGATTTCAATGTACTCACTATCTTACATGTCTCACATTATGGTCTTGCATCTGTTACTTCAGATAATCTAGTCATCTCAGTCTCTACCAATTCTTTATTCTAAATCTTTTATCTCACATTATGAGTCTGCAGTTCTATAAATGTCTTAGTAATCATTCATCTTCTATATCTCACCCGCAGCAAACACTTCTTCCACTTTGCTCTTCTTACCTTACTCCTCTCCTCAAGCTTACTCCTTTCATCTCACATTATGAGTCTGTAGTTCTATAAATCCCTTAGTAGTCATTCGTCTTCTATATCTTGCCTGTAGTAAACACTTCTTCCACTTTGCTCTTCTTACCTTACTCCTCTTCTCAAACTTACTCCTTCCATCTTGCCCGTAGCCTTACGTCCTCTCCTCAAGCATACTCCTTCCATCTTGCCTTACCTCCTCTAGTTACCTTCCTCGCTCTCGTAACCTTCCTCCTCTCATTTCCATGGATCTTTTTGAAGTAATCGATTCTGTTGAGGAAGCCATTGGTAGCACCAAACTATGGATTGCCGAGAACCAGAGAAAGAGAGAGGAGAGAAAGCGAAATCCGGCTCCGTTAACCTAGTATGAGAAGGATGACTTTGCTTATCAGAAGGGCTTAGAGAAGAAGGAGAAAAGAAAAATAAGTATGGCTACTAGTGAAATAGATAAATTGTAGTCATATAGGAGAGAGCTGACAGACTTTCAAAGTGAGATATCTTCACATGTGGCTCGTTATGGAAGATTTCCTCCCCAGGAAGCGCAAGCCATTCAGAATAAACAAAGTGTTATGCAGGAGAAAATTCATCAATCCTTACTCCTCTTCTGTGATTTTAACTACATCGATGAGGATGAGATGAGCTCAGCTCTTGAATGGATTGAATTTAGGATAAAGAGAGAAAATAGATTTGCCTTCCAGTGAGAGGCTTATTGTAACTTTTGGTGTTTTTCAACACCTTTATAAAAATTGTGAGAGTTTGCTACTTCCACTTGTAACTTTTGAAAGTGTTTCCTAAACACTATTATAAATATTAAGAGAGTTTATAATTGCTGATTCTTATTTTTTTATGTAGCTTCAGGCTTATTGTAACTTTTGGTGTTTGTTAACACCTTTATAAATATGGTGAGAGTTTCCTTAATATTTTGACTTTTGAAGGTGTCTATTAACACCATTAAATATTAAGAGAGTTTACAATTGCTTAATCTTATTTTTTCTTGTAACTTATCTAGGCTGCGTTAAATTTTATAATTTTAGTTTTATCTCCTTTAAAAAAATATAAAAAAATGCTTGTTTTTATGTTTCTATATGTGCTTTGAAGATTGGGTTTTTCTTAAATTTTATCCGAAAACTAGTCCAAAAGTATATGTAAAAATGAATTTGTACATTGACAACTCCAAAATTAATGAAATAAGTATTAGACCCAGGCAAGGTCCGTCGGTAAAAGTGGGGTATCCAATAGGAATGAAGAACCCTGCTATCATATTTCTAGCCTAACACATGCTTGCAACTTCAATTAGTTTCTGTGAGCTTCAGGTTGATGTACCCTAATTCCAATAACATCCGACAAGAAATTTCTTGAAAGAATGCAATTGGAATCACCACATGTGCCTTTAAGACTGCAACTGGTTGTCCTTCATTAGCTACTTGTCGTTCTTGTGGAAAATCATAGTACCCATGCACCAGCAGAAGAGATTCTTTTGAAAAATTTGACTTGTTTTCCAGTCCCCATATCATTCATCGCCAACCCTCCCCTTGCCATTCTCGAAGCCAACTAGCCGGATATGGGCGCTCAATCCTGGTGGCATGCCAAGGCGCTGGGGGCCTTGGCGCCCAAAAATTCTGACTCGGGGAGTCTCCTTCCTTTTTTGCGCGCCATGGATGTTGCTACAGAGAGTAAACCTTCTTTATTTGGGATTTGATTAATGTGTAGCACCTCCTTTCGGATGATCGTGAGGCTTCACAGCCCTGCCTCATAGCTTGCACCCACCATTCTTTTTGCACCCAGTGATGTTCAAGCATTTCAGATGCATGGGGATAGGCTCTAAGCGATCACATGTGTTCCGTAAATCTAGCAAGGTGGTTCAAACAAAATTCGGAGCGCAACAATTCTCCTTTAGCAAAACATTTCTCTCTTTTTACAAACTTCCCAATAGTAAAGTGTCTTTTCGAGTGACGTTCTTTAAGCATTCCAAGATGAGGTGCGTAGCCCATTAGATATCATGATAGCTCCCTTTGGCCTTTAGCCAGCCGCTGTCACCGCCGCGTTGCACAGTCCAGACTCTTCATCTTTCTGCAGATGACCTTTCATTGTCATCTCAGATCCGGCACTCCCTCTCGAACCCCTATTCTTAAATTGTATGACTAGCTTGTTTATTTGTATTAAAACAATGCAACTGACTTGTTTATCTGCAACGCGCATCGCGTGCTTAGTCACCCAACCACGCGCCCCAGTGTTATCTTGTTCCATCACATGCGTCGAAGTCGATCCATGTGTTGCAAGGTTGCGTTTGTGCCTCAATCTTAGAAAGGGGGTGCCCGTATCGGTGGTAGGGGACAAGACGCTGCCCGCGGAGAGGCACGATGCATCTTCCCTGTTCGTCGTCTGCTAATTGCTGCGCAGCGAGGATTGACAGCCGCAAAAGAGACGCAGCTGCAACCGGGAATAGGCCGTCATGGCTCTCACAAGTTTCTCCGGTTTGAGGCAGCGTTCACATTACTTGGGCACGCTATTCGATTGTGCAACCTATGTCACGGGAGTGTTTGTGCTTGAACGGTTTTTTATGTTTTTCTTTAGAAGAGTACCATAGTAGGAGGAATTTGAGAAGTGATTCAATCATACCTACCAGAGTAAATGCAGTTTGGTTGATTATCATTTCATTGGAAAAGGCTTCTATCAAGCAACTCTTGGTGGCGAAAGAGATTGGTTGGTTTCAAGTGCTATAGGGTATAGAGGGAACTTAGTCTATGCCATCCCGTGGAGTGTGGACTTCACCTCGGAAGAAATGTTGTAGTTTGAGTCCCTAATTCGGCTTCGGTTTCCAAATATTAACGAGTTACTCATGTTTGAATTAGAGAAGATCGCATCTCATCTAGGCAGAGTCCTTTATATGCCTCCAATGCAATCTAAGACATCATCTCCCCCAGTTTGTTTATTGTGGGATAGAAGGAAAGGTCCTTTAGAAGGATTGGAACTTCTTCTACCTAATGGGTGGAGTGCTTTTGTTGAAGCTCATTTTGAAAGCTTCGTTTGTTATCTTTATAGGTCCTTTGGGCATTTTATGTGGGAGTGTCCTACTAGACATGCAGAGATGTATGAGCGATTACTTGTACTAGAGGAAGTTTGTATGTAAGAAAAACATGAAAAGGAAGTCACTCATGAAGGGCCTTCAGCAATACCAAAAGGAAGTCTACATGCAATCAATTCTAATGCATCTCTCAAGGGTATCACTCAAAGTAAGCTAGTACATGATGAAGATATATAGATTGTTTTCCAAGAATAAGAGATTAAGGAAGCTAGTGAAAATCTTGTCAAAGAAAAGGTATCTCTACCAAGAAAGGAAAGGAAGCGATCATCTGGCCAGCAAAGAGTTCGATTAAAGAGGATCGTGGGAGGGCCAAAATGAAAGAAAAGGAGGTTTCCCTATTGAAACTAATAAGGATATGCCCAAGAAAAACACGATTGTTCATCTTGCGAAGAATAAAGCTAGAAAAGGGAGTTCTTTAATTTGTTCACCCCATTGGCTAAGGAAACGAAAAAGGATATGTTGCAATAACATGCATGGTGTTTGATTGCCACGAGATGACTTGGAATGTAAGAGGACTGTGCTCAACTTGGGAAAAAATGACAATTAGGAGACTAGTGATGTAGAAGAAACCTTCGTTTTTGGCTTTACGGGAGTTGAAGGTAGGAAGCATGGGATTTGATGATTGGAAGATTTCAAGACAACAAATCCTCTATAACTATCCAATGAATGGTAAGGGAGGGTTGGCATTAATCTCTTTATCGATTTCTCTATTGTTTCAGTTAGTAATGATGATGAGGGTGAATTTTTAATGGTTGAGGTAGAGATTCAAGGATGTAGTTTCTTTGTATTATCTATATATGCCCCCAATAGCGCAATATAGAGAGCTATGTTATGGCTGAAATTGTGAGTGTACTATCCGAGGGTAAGCAAGTCATTTGTATTGGGGATTAACTTAATGTTGTTCATGATGCAAATATATTGCATGAGGTCTTGTTGCTATCAAGGCAAGAAACTAAGGAATCATGGGATGCCTTAACAAGCACTTGCAGCCTAGTTGATTGGGTAGACTATGATTGCTTGAGAGGATGCAGAGAATTCACCTGGCACAATAGACACTACGATCTGAGCTAGAGAGCTACAAGGCTTTACAAGATTTACTTTATGGAGAATGGATGGTGGATATGACTGAAGATTTTTTGGGAAGTTCTAATGGGGGTTGTATCTTCAAATCATTTTCCTCTAGTCCTTATCAGATTTGATCGGATTGAGGTAGGCTAGACTAGTATAGGGCCGATATAATTTAAGTTGACCACTTCCTTTCTGGGTATCTTTGGGTTTAATTGAGTTGTGATTGCAATTTGAAGAGGAGAAGCTAGTAAATGTGTCAATCATGCAAAGAGATGGGATGCTTGTATTGAAGTAGTAACAGCAACAGCTAAACAATCTAGTCGGAATAGAGAGAGAATGATGAAGAAGCAAGAAAGAGATGTTATGTGGGATAGAGAGTGCTTATTGGTAGCAGTGGAAGAGATGGCTTTTGACTACACCCTCCCACACTTGTTGGGAGGTGTTGAGTACTTTTTGAGGTCTGTTTATCATATGAGATATGTTGCACTAAGATTCAAGTGGGGATGAGGTGGATGTAGGATGATGATAAGCCACTTCATATAGTTGTAAAGCTATAAAGCAAAAAATAATGAGAGAATACATATCTTCAGTATTCAATAGTGATGAAATAAGAGTCAAGTTTCAGTAGAATATGGTGGTAGATATCTTCGTAAAACATCTTGCTAATATTGGAAGTACAATGCCTCCACTCATACCAAACTATAAGGGGGAATGGATGCCTTTTTATCCAATATGCAAAGGCATGTTTACCTTGTGAAGCAATGTTGTTTTAGAGGCCTTGCTCTTGGAATGAAATTAAATACGCTGTGATCTCCATGGCAAAAGGTAAATCTGTAGGTCCTGATAGGGTGACCTAGAGTTCTATCAGAACTATTGGCAAACATATGGTTAGGATTTGACCATTGATTAATTGCTGCTTTACAAGGAGGGCTATGCCATGTATCCTTAAATCTAAAGTTGTTCCAAAGGGGCAAAATGAGGGAAAAATGGGTCATTGCCTAGTTACTTGAGGCTACATACTATGATAAATTATGTGTATAATGTCATGGCCAAATCACTATCAAGTAGAGTCAAGTTTATACTTGTTAGAATGACTCATGCCAAACAATACGGATTTGTATTTGGAAGGAATGTCTAGGATGCAATTCTTAATATACTACTAGCAATTGATTATTCTATTATACAAAATGAGAAGTTTGTTTTGCTGAACTTAGACTTGGGAAAAGCTTATGATAGGGTGAGTTGGAGCTTTGTCACTACCAACATGGAAAAGATGGGTTTTGGACAAGGATTTTGTGATATGACTGTAGTTTTATTTTCAAATTCATATGCTAAATTATCATCAAATCGTTACATGAGAAGCTCCTCTGGCATCCCTACTATTTGCCGTTGTAATTGAACCCCTTTTATGCTAGCTGGACTTTTATCAAAATTGAGGAAGCATAAAGGGAATGCCTCGAATGCCTTTACCTGATGGGTCTACTATGTGCACTTAGATTTTTGTAGATGATAACACCAACCTTCTTGTTGGAAAGGAGGAGAACATAAGAAGATCCATTGCAAATCAGCACTGTGGTAATGATTGATGAAAACGGCACGTGATAGCTTATTCGAAGCCTATGCACTGGTTATTTTGATTGGTTGGATCACTATATTCCAATTTCAGGTAAGAAAGTTATGGTTATTTCTTTTGTTGCCTACTATCAATAAACTGGTAGAAGAGTGTTTGGACAGGAAGATGAACACCCATAACCAGAGAGGACTTGATCTAGGACACGAGGATGGAAAAGGTTCATACTTTCATAGAATCAACAATATTTGAAGCAAAAGCAAAAGTAATTAAAAGAAAAAAAAAAGACTTAATGATAAGAAGCTTCCTAATACGATGTCGCCCGCATGCTTTCAGTCTCCACCAGTTGATCACACCATCTTGCACCTCAGTATTTGCATTCCCTTGGATTTAACACACAGGAATATCATGCTTTTACATTCCCACATGGATAAATAAGATGCTCAATCACATAAAGCAAACTTCTTTAGCTATAGGACTCCACAAAAATTTAGATAAAGAGGAGACCCGATACCCACCGGTCATATCCATAAAAACCAAGAGTGCAGGATCATTGTTATAAGCGTAGTCAATCTTTAGGGATCAAGATCTTATCTAATCAATGCCAAGTAGAGTCTCAATCTTGTCGTTAAGAGTAAGGCAACCCAATCTATATGCTTTTGCAGTGATAATTATATACGTTCGATAGACCAGAAAGTTGATTGAAAAAATCACTTAGACAAAACGTTATCTACCATATGAAAGCAATTTTTAATTTCTATTAGGTCATTAGTGAAAACAAGAGTTTAGCGCTTCAGCACGTGGTTTCATGCTGCTTTTGAAAAAGTAAAAGCCAATGATGCTTCACATATATTAAGCTAGTTTTTATTTAGTGCATATTTTACTGACCAACTTCTTATTTAGTTCATCGCTTATTGATACATGGTATCAGAGCCAATGGTGCTCCATTCTCCCTTCATGAGTGTCAAGCCCTCCTTCTGTGAGGCATCTTCCATTGAGAGAGATTTTCGTTAGAGAGAGTTGTTCCGTCAAGGCATCAAGCCCTTGTTTCATCAAGGCACAAGCCCTGCCTTTAAGGCATCTCCATTCCATCTTCAACTCTTCACATAGAGCTCATCCTCATCTTTGTTTTGAGGTAGAAAGTGTCCGATTTGACATTCGGAACTTTAGATATGTTCATTTTCGTAATGAAGTTCTTGCTTGATTGCTCTATGAGAAACATGTACTCTGTTTACTGTATTCTCTAATTTTGGGAGACTTCTAAGGTTCTCTCAGTTCATCTCATGAGTCTTAAGAGGTGCTGAGGCTCTCTAAGGTCAAATTTCATAAGTTTCTACTTCACACAATCTAGAAAATCTAGTAGATGAAGTCCAGAACTCAGCAAGCTACTTACAAGTGCTCCTTCATCCCTTGGCTCCTACAACTCCTTCAATGAAGCTGTCGTCGAAACCACTGGCTTCTATAGCAGCAACAGCGACTCACAGGCTCAACAACACCTCAGCTGCCTAGCAACAAACTCAACTCCAAAGGTGCAAGCCCTCTCAACCTTCAAGTGCCACTTAGTGGCTCACTTCAAGCTCCCAGAGTAGCAAGCAACCCACAATATCTGATCTAAATGGCTCAGCCCCTTCTTCTCTGTACCAATCAATGAGCAGGGTGGGGATGGTGAAAAACACTGCGAGTGCCACCTCCGGATCCAATAACTGATCTCCATGGCTCCATCTACAAACACAAGCTTCAACGCTCAACAGCCCACGACAATGCACTCAACGCAGCCCTCTACAACATCAAGCAACCCATGCAACACTCAACGACTAAAGCTCCCAGGCCAGTGGAGAAACCGAGCCCTGTGTGCCTCTAGCGAGATGACTCCTCAATGCCTCCATCAAGCCATCGTCTCAAAGTAGCCAACATAGAAGCACCAAGCTACAGGCGACACAAGCAAGGGATTGGCAGCTGCAACAACTGACGCCGCCCAATGACACGAGATCCCCAAGGCCCAGCATCTCTCTATCTTGCCATTGTTGAGCAGACTCCTAAGCTTCATGATTAGCACCAACCGAACCCAAACGATGCCATATCCAACAAACGAAATTCTTGGTCGCTCTCCACCGAGTCGCTGTCATCTCGTTGCAGAGAAGCAAAGCTTTCTTTTTCCTCTTCTAAGGTTAGACCTTAGAAAATTGACACGTGGCAGATAATCAAGGCTAGTCAACATGACCTTGGTTAAGTCTATGTCCTTGGGTTAAGATTCTAGTTGGATTAAGTTTACCATGGTTAAGTTTATTTTACCTTGGGTTAACTCATTTGGGCCAAAAGATTACCATGTGGCATAGGGCCACCTCAGCACAATAACTCCTTGCCAAGCATAGTTTGCAAGCTGCATGTGAACAGCCTATGCCACATCATCAAAGGCCCCTTTTTTAATCAAAACTTCGACAAGCCATAGCTTCCAATCTAGGATGAATTTGCATACGCTCCAAAAAGGAAAAGTGATTGTCTTTCCAAGCTCTATGCGCTTGTCAAGTTAGAATCGTTGTTAGCAATTAGACACTGCCATTGAAGCAAAGCGAAACTCATGGTAAGACCTTTGCAACAACAAATGGAAAAGGGACGCATGAATGCAAAAAGCATGCCAAAAGCACCAGTGCATGAGATGACCATAGCATAGAACATGGCATCCACACCCACATGAAGCATTAAGGAACATGGAAGAACAAAGCATTGTGCATCAAGCTATATCAAGCAAAGAAGAGAACGGCATCGACAACATGTATTGAGAAGCAAAAAAACCTTGCCACCTTTAGCCCACAATTTTGTAAATCAAACCTGACCACCTGAGAGTAGCTATGAAAGCACCCAGCGGAGGTATTGACATGTAAAAACCACACTTGACTACCTTAAGTAGCAATGCATGCACTAAGGGGAGGTGATGGAATGTAAACTCACATCTGACCACCTTGCGATAGCCAATGGATCATGGCACCAAGGAGAGGTGTTGAGATATGTTGCCATGAGCACATATTAGAGGCTAAGGTATCGTATAGGAATGTATTAAAGTAGCCACCCTAGGATGTGGACTACATGATGTGAGGATGTGGATCGAGGATATCCATAAGGAGAGATGTGGATCAAAGGACTCCACAAGTGTTGACTATTCTAAGGGCTCTCTATATATAAGAAGCCTATCATGTATTTTTGAATAGAGAAATACACATACACATATTGCAATAGTCATTTGAGTGTGCCTACATCTCTCTCCCCTACGACTCTCCTTATAAGCTTCAATCCTCCTTGATCCCTCACTTTTAAACCTTCTCATTCTTTTACCATCCTCAATAGTCAAAAAATGGTTATGTAGCATCTTTTAGCTAGCATAAGAGATAAATGGCCAACTAATTGTATTTGTTTTGACAGAGGAAATTCAAAAGGTTTTACAAATGATGTAGGTAAAGAACTTTGCAAAGGTTCTTTAAGATTTTTTTGGAAAATTTGGGGAGATTAGATTGCTTTAATGGTGGCTAGTAGAAATCGGGTGAAATATGCCCCAAGAGACAGAGAGGTTGTGTGGAAAAGTAAACTTGTGGGGGTTTGGTTTGCTATGCCTCAATTTAGATTAAACCTCCTATTATGGAGGGTTTTAATTGGCAAGTTGCCTGTAAAGACTAGACTCGAAAAATGGAATACGAAAGTATCTCCCTTCTGTGTCCTATGTAAATCCTGGGAAAGGAATTCTTATCATCTTCTGTGGGATTGACTTGCACGTAAGCCTCTATGGAAAAGAGTTATATGGTGGTTTAGTAATATGTAGATTTTCTTTCCCCTCAATTAGAAGGTGGCTTTGTTGAGTGGTAAACATGCTATGAACAATGTGTTGTGAAAAGGTTTGGTAGACTGTAAGAGCGATCATTCACAATTGGATGCATGTAGTGCATGAGAAAAAAGTTGATCTTTGAGAAATATTCTAGATTAGGGGGGTGGTTGAAAGACATGGAAGCTTCTATTAGATTATGTTTCTGAAGACTTCAGGAGGAAGCAATGTGGTCTGTCTATGTCCCAAAAAAGTTGTTTAACTTTGATGTAATTGCCTCCTTTGAGGCTGTCTCCTTTTCCTTACTTATATAATATATTGATTACTTTTTCTTGCAAAAAAAAAGATCACCATTAATGTTTGCATGTTTGAGTAGTAATACTCCATCTATAATAGATTAAGGATGCTTTTCAGTTTTATGAACATTGGAAGAACTTGAGCCCTTAGATCTAAATGGATCAATCTGAACCATTGGATGCAAATCAATTAGAAGGTGAAGGAGTGTCCATCCATTGCATCCTCCATCCTCATCCCTTCTTTGCTCCTTTCCCTCGAGGGGTGCACTATTAAGAAATCCTAGTGTCATGTGCATTCAAGGGGTATTTAAAAAACCCCTCAACTAAAATTATTTTGCCAAATAAAGCCAGCTCTCTTTACTTATAAACGAGGTTTTTTTTTCTAAAGTTGAATTAAAATACCCCTCCTATTATTGTAATGCTGTTGAAAATTTCCCAAAATTGGGACTAAAATACTCCTCCTTTTGAATGCACATGGTACATTAAAAAATTTTGAGGTGAACCCCTCGAGTCTCAGAGGAGATGGCACAGGGCCCAAGCTCCATGGATGTTATCCTATGCTTGCATTTTTTCTACTTGTATCTTGGACAATAGAACGTTGTTACGATATTTAATGCAGAATGTGAGGTTGATCAAGAGTATCAATTGGTATCATAGTGTGAGGCCCTATAGTTGCTGCAGTTTTCACCTCCTTGACAACATGAGACCTAAACTCAAACCGAATGAGTATGGATTGGAAGTAAGGCATCCCCATGAGGATCATCATCATAGGATGCTTGATGTGCAAACCAAGAGCTTTCATGAAATTTGTGAAAACAAACTTTATAGGTTGCTAGCTAGAACATTTGGATAGCACGGTGATTCCTTGTGATGTACAAGAACTCTTTCTTTATAACCACTTACATTAGGGTGAGGGTGTGAATATACATCAACTTGATTGGTTGGTGTAGATCATGGATAAGATTTGGGTAGGGACCTTCTAATTAGTGGTTACTCACCCCCATTATATGTGTGGATCATCCTAGCCCTCCATGTTTTTAGGATGATAGTCAATACCATTTTATGTATTGACTCTATCTCTCTTGTATGGTCCTCCACTCTCCATCTCTTCTTTCCCACGTGTGAGCCTCTTCTCTTCCATTGAGCACTCATCTTACTTTGCAACATGGTATGTGAGCCTATGGCTATTCTCTTAGTTTCCTTCTCTTTCCTTTCATAGGGCTTCCTTTCCTCCCTTCAACTATCAAGCCTCACTTTTGTGGAAGGGTAGTGCAAGTTTTTTTAAGTGCCTTCTTATAAAGGCACATTTCTTCAAGTGGACTTGCGTTGTTTGCATAGCCTCTTCTTTGTAGCTATTATTATGCAACCGGCTACCAAGTAATTTATTTATATGGAAGGTTGAAGAAACTACTGCAGTTCTTCAATTCCCAGAGTAAGACAAATCGTTCGCGCCTCTATTTCACTGCAATTATATTGATTCTCAGTCTGACAAAAGAAGGCATTACTAGTGTTTTGTGGCTCTTCGAATCTCTCGTGGCTTCTCTTTGTTATATCAACGGGCTATCAAACACTCTTCCTATTCTGCTACCACAACACATCTATGGAGGTTCATTCTCCGCCGCTGCTGTGTCGTGAGATTTTTATTACTAGGAGATTCATGAGTCTTTGAAGTCCTTTGTTTTGAGCGATGCCATCTTCACCCAAAGTGATACACGGGTAGCTTTCTTGCCAAGAGACTCTCTTCCGTCATAGTTCTCCCGTTGTGATTGTGTCTTTCAAAGTGCGATGGTCCTCAAATCTGCTCGTTGCTGCCTCGTTTTGTTTCTTGCCAAGAGATTTTCTCTGCCGTCATAGTTCTACCATTGCCATTGTGTCTTTCAAAGTGCGATGCTCCTCAAATCTACTCAAAATTTCGTCCTTGTTTCCTACTGCATCAGGAAAAATCTGGGAGCTCGTTTTGTAAGCTGCTTTTTCTTCACTAAGCTTCTTAGGAATTTGTATGCTTGTCATTTGAGGAAAAAAGTTGCGACGATGGATCACAAATTTCTTGAGAACCTTGTCTCTCTTTTTGGCTAAGGGCTCTAGATTTATGACACGTGGCATTTTCAAACCGTATGAACAAGCTTCACTTTGGCCTTGGTCTACCATAAGGTTGACTTGCTTGGGAGAACACATTGTTAATCTTGCCTTGACCACAAAGGGGGTTATTATTATGCTATTTTATTGTCTAGTTTTTCCCTCTTATTCATGGGCCTTAATGGCTCAATTGCATGCTTCCTTGGCAAGATTTTATTACAAAAAATTCCTTACCTATCGATTAAGAACTCCCTCTTATTCGAGCGTCAATGAACCAAAGACTATTATGGAAATTACTGTTATAGAGCAGCATACCCTTATCCATCTCTTGATAATCAAGAGCCATTTTTTTGCCATACCATCATGGGAGATTATTGATCCACAAAGTGCATTTGTGCTCATATTTTCTCTTGCTTCATAGACTTGCCAAGTCTTTTGGTGAGATATTTTTAGCAAGTCATTTTATGGGAACTATGGAGAGGTCACTTTCATAATTGACTTATTATTATGACTCCTTTTATGCTTGTAGCTTCTTTTTTCTTGCACTTATTATTTCAACACATCCCTTTTATTTCTCCACATTGTGTAAAAGGGGTAGACACTGTCCTTGACCTTCATGAAGGCAAGCAATAAGACCTCCTTCCTTCTTCACTTCCATATTATTCGAGTAGAATGCCCTAATTTCCATACCAAGGTGGTGTTGCTATCCTCTTTGTCAAGTGGGAAGTTTCATATGTAGAGATCTCATACATGCTTACAATTATGGCCATTCATATCCATATGCACATCACTTCATCGAGGGTGACAGACTTGTATTGCTCATTGTGTGAGAATGACCAAGGGGAAATGTATAAGGATTTCAAGACGGTGAAGCAACAACCTTATAGAGTCATATTGTAATCAATGCGCTACCTTCATCATGTAGTGTGTTGCTAGTTAACATCATGTCTTCATTTTATCCAAAACCTTGAAATAAAGGCTTTTTCCCATCTTTTATCACCTTATGTTAGTGCAATACTCTACCTTTTTATTGAGGAGTGTTGAGATTTGTACATCTAGGTGACTAGAGAGGTACCTAATTCTACTTACCCCCCATTGTATGTGTTGATCATCCTCGCCCTCCATGCATTGAGGGTGATAGTCAATACTATTTTATGTGTTGAATCTATCTCTCTTGCATGGTCCTCCACTCTCCATCTCTCCTTTCCCACGTGTGAGCACTCATCTTACTTTGCAACAACTTTTTTCCTATGAAGATCCCAAGATAACTTATCTTACAGAACCCGAATACTTGCTAAATGGGACCATGATGGTAAAGTTAGAGCATTGACTAGCTCTCTCTTAACTAGCATTTGCATGTGCTTTTGAAACATGGGAGACAAATAATGGAATGGATTTTGGAATATGGATTGAAATGGAATTTTCAAAATCTACGACGAAGAGAATCTATGCATGAATGGCACAACATGAAGAAGAACACATGCTTTCACACATTAGGGGAGAGAAAATGTGTACATCAAATGCACAATAATAAAAAGGGGAATAAATGAGCATTGATCACTTGCTAGAGATCATGTTCATTAACTATACATATCAGCAGCTAAAAATTCTCAGAGCCTAGAAATATCACGACTAGTGGTATGGTGGACTAAGGGACCAATGACTGAAGACAGATAGACAAATGAGTATGACTAGCTGGTGGCTGAATTATTGCCGAGAATCTAATGATGGATTGTTGGAATGATTGATTGATGGATGACTCACAAATGTTGTATGGGCTAAGAAGGAAAAATGAGAATTGATGGATTACATGATGCAAAAAATAGTTTGTGTGTCTACGCACATTATAGAAGATATCATGTGCATTATCTACATAAGAATGATATGTGTGCATTACCACAAATTAGAGAGGATAATTCATCATTGGATCTACAAGTAGCTCCATACCTTCATTAGGATTTACAAGCAGTTTTATACCAAATAAAGTTGTGCATTATTTGCAGATTAGAAAGGGACACATCATGTAGAAGAGAGAATATGAGCATCAATCACTCAATGAGAAAATACGTGTGCTTTTCTTTATACCACAAGAGAAACCTAAGCATCGATTTCTCACCTTTTTGCCAAAGGATAGAAGAAATTGTGGCTTGCAGTATGTATAATCAGATCATGGATCAGATTATTCTGGTAGTAATCTAGAATCATCGAATGGTCCAAAACATGCAAAATGGCTGATCTTTCCAAGATACCTTATCTAGTTGCCTTGTCTTGTAGTCTACAATGCCAGAGACTTCCCAAAATTTGGTCATTATTAGAACATCCAATAATCGATGATCCAAAGATTGTCCATTTTTTTCTTTTTTTTACAATCTGAAAAACTATTGTCTATATTGATGATGCACATCAGATATTGTCATATCATTATAAATTAGAATTGGAAACCAAAACAATGATTCTACTAGAGTGTCCGATCAGGAATCACAATTTAGAATATTTTGGATCAATCCTACCCTCCTAGTGATTTTGTCATCTTCCACTCTTTCCATCAATTAAAAATAATGATCAATCCTACCCTGCTAGTGATTTTGTCATCTTCCACCCTTTCCAAGTAGCTTTGTTTGGTTTCTTTCTCAATTATGGACTTCTAGACTTTACAACACTTTCCTCCTATTTTTGAGCATTCAAAAGTCTGTAAAATAGGGTGTAATGTCACCTTTGTGGCATCTGCATTGCCTCACTCCTGGTAATCATAGTACTAGTGATTGATGAAGATCCTATGTTGGCCACCTAAATATTTGTTCCAAAAGAGAAATTTGTTCCATCCTCCTAATGCATCCAAAATTAGTACGAGGGCCTTCAAAATGTACATGATCCTAGCATAGCAATATCCACATGGGTGCATGATTGGTATCAAGGACAAGCGAAGAATCCTGTAGCATTGCTTCCTCATGAGGCACATGCTTAGGTCCATCAAGAATTACATCAACAAGTCCATGCCAAAACTGTGGCACATCATAATGATCTGAACCATCTACCAAATTATGCGATAATTTTGATGTGAGGCTTGCAGCACCCGAAGACTTATCAAATATCTATCAACTGCTATATTCCTCCCATGCTCTATCAATCTCCTTTGTAGCAGACTTGTAATTGTGGCAATACATCGGTGGTTGGTGTTCATACATCTCTAGGCATTCGTTTCCCTCTTTTATCATAGATTCAGCCCCTTTTCCTTCTGCCCCACTAAGATGTTTGAATATCATGCCCTCATCATTGATATGGAGTTTGCTTCCACTAATGGTGTACATACATATGAGGTTTTATACTATTCTTATTTAGGCATGCTTTAGCTTTTACAATTTGTGTTATTGGAGCTTGAACAAGTAGCTTCTTGTGTTGTCCAAAGATGGGAATGTATGGCTCCACATTCTACAAATGGGCATCAAAAAGGGGAAATCAAGATCGATAGAGGAGAAGTCTGGCAAGGCTAGATGAGGCACTTTGGTTGATGCAATATTGCAAATTTTTGGGCAAATCTACAACAGAAGCTAGCGTAAATTGAACTTTTTGGGATGGTTATGAAGGTGTAGGAATGATTCTAAAGACATCATGACATACCATGAAGAAAATAAGGATTGAAGAAAGTCACTTGATTATGAATGTTCGAGAAAAAACTAAAATTAGGGATAGATCTTCAATATATATAATAATATTATATATATAAATTTATATAAATATTTGTTGTTATAAATATTATATTATTTATATATATATATATCTTATAATTACTTTTTATGTAATTTTCATTTCTTTTTGTAGGCCTTAGAAAGAGAGAGATAGAGAGAGAGAGAGAGAGAGAGAGAGAGAGGAGAGAGAGAGAGAGGAGAGAGAGAGAGAGAGAGAGAGAGAGAGAGAGAGAGAGAGAGAGAGCGAGTACCGATTAAAGCTAATCATACAATCGAGATATTGATTAAAATTGGAAAAGTGGTGGAGTTTGGAATGTTCAACATTGGAAACATTGTTACGGTCACTGATCATGATAACAAAAGAAGAATTGGTGCCATCAAGCATCATGAGAACCATAAGGCAAGATTTGAAATAGCTTATGTGTAAGACGTAGTTCAACAAGCGTTACCCACTTGATTGGCTAATGTATTTACAGTTTCTTTGTTCCTCTATAAAATTTTGAATCACAAGATGCAAAAGATGTCAAACGAAGCTTATATTTTTATGTTGGGTGACCTATGCTACAACATAAGCTTGTAACTTGAATGTAAAGTTCTATGATACATGCTTTGGATGTCTTAGCAATAGCCTCTGATCATTATCTTTGAAGTCTTTGCAATTCTCTAGATCCTATCATGTTGGGAAGTTACCCAGCAATCATATGTAAGTTGGTGGGAGATCACATGCCTTAATTTTCAAAGAAGGTTACTTTAGAGAGAGAGAGAGAGAGAGAGTTTATAAGATATTTATTTATATTTGAATATTTAGTCTCGTGTTTGTGTGTGTGTTTAGATTTAATAATCCCATTAATAAATGAACCATACAATTAATTCAATCATTTGGATAATTATTAAAAGAAATCATTAGGGGAGAATTGGGGTCTCAAAAGGGCCTCATAAGGAATTGATAATTAAGAAATGGATTAAGTTAATTACAATTGATCCACTATGGTAACCCGTGGGCTAAGGGCCCCTTAGCATTTACTCAATTGACATGGTTTGAAATTGATCAACCTTGGCCTTTGGATGGAGATGGGTGGTGGATGGATCAAAGGCCTAGGATGGCTTCGGTGGGCTCCAAGTGGCAATATCTGACAAGGGGAGGGCAAGGTTTGACTTTGTGGAGGCCTCATTAAGAGGGAAAAGGCGCCTTTTCATGTGTACCCTTGACCTATATCCAAGATCAATGGCCAAGATTGAGGCACCTGTTTGGATGGCTAGGATGAAGGCACATTTTGGATGGTGGAGATGAAGATTTGAGATCAAGGGCCCGGATTGAAGCACCTATTTAGATGGCCCGAATTGAAGCACCATTTTCTCTCACCTCCTCCCTTGGACCTAACCTAGATCTATGGCCTAGATTGGAGCGCATTTTGCACTCATCCCCTCCCTTGGATCCACACCTAGATCTATGGCTGACATTGGTGGAGCGCATTTTACTCTCATCTCCTCCCTTGGATCCACCCCTTGATCCATGGACGAGATTGAAGCACACTTTCCCCTCATCCCCTCCCTTGGATCTACCCATTGATCTAATGGCTGGGAGTGCTCTACCATAAATTTGAATGTGACCCTTGGATTGGAGATTAGATCAATGGCTAGGAGTAAGGACCATGGGTCCAAACCATGGGTGAGAGGTCTCCCCAACCATAAATGCTCAATATGTCCTTTTGTTCAACACAACATACCAGTGTCCCACACAAAGAAGATTTCTCATTGGTACACCTCAAGTTCATTTCTAATCCCTTGAAATTAGGAAATACTAATTGGAGTCCCTTTTGAGACCCCATTTCTCCCCTAATGGGATTGATGTTTTTGAGGAAAACTATATTGAAGTAACTTTTGAAAATATTGCAATCCAAAAACTTGGCAATGAAAGCAAGAGGATTAGCAAGAGAATTTTCCTTTATATTGAGTTTGCAAACTAGAGCAAAGAATTAGTTTAAAGTGTCGAATCCATCAAAGGTCAGGGTCTACTTACCTGTCACCATCCAAGAAAAATTAGGTATTAGAATAACATCATTTGAAATGGGTAGATAGGTAATGCATGTATCCCCTGGAACGTAGACAACTATCTAGATTCACAAGGAAATTTTTGAAAATACAATAAGAGCATAATGCAAAAGTAGTATCACATGTCACATTCCATATCCATAATTAAAAGACCTTTCAAATTCTGGTAAATAAATGAATAACCTCCTACAACTAAAAGAAAATTTACCATAATTAATAGAGATAAAAGAGCAAAATTGAAACCAGCCATGGGAACGACCACAAAAAATATTATTGAGGGGGGTAGTCCAAGATTAACCACAATTAAATGAAGGGAACAACTATAGAAAAAGCACTAGTAAAATTAAGAAAAAATGACTAAGTCTACAAACTTTATGAAGGAGAGGGAAATTTAACAATAAAGAGGTTAACTAACCACATGTAAACAATGAGGGCCAAAAGGAACACTAAAAGGAACACACAAGGGAAACAAAAATTAAGAAAAGAATTAAGGGTTACCTAAATATATAAATATAATTGCCAAAAACTTTTTGGAAGGGACAATAGCATAGAAAGATAAAGCTAAGGTTCTAAAACAATAGAAAAATAAACAAAGCTCATAACCATTTAAGAAATTTTAAATTAAAGTTAGAAAAGAATCAAGAAGAACTTTTATTTTTCCTATAATTAAAAAACATAGAAGGAAGCATTAAGAGGTTGACATCAAGAGATAAAATCTTTAAGGGATAAAGCATATACAAAAGCAATCATAAAAAATATAGGATATAATAAATGAATTGTCTTTCTAGAATTAGCTAAAGGAACTAAAAGAATGACGTAGTTATAAAAAAAATGAACTGTAATAAAAGTGACACCAAATAAACAATAGAGCCAAAAAATGAACAAACGGGAGATAAAGGGTTACCAAGGAAACAAAATAACTTATATATGTATATGTATATGTATATGTGTATATGTGTATATATATATGTATATGTATATATATGTATATAGATATATACATACATACATATATATATATATATATATATATATATGTATGTATGTATATGTATATATGTATATATATATATATATATATATATATATATATGTATATGTTAAACCAAAAATCTTTGATTCTCTGTGTGTGATTGTTTCTTTTTCAGACAACTTTTACCCCCACCCAGTAAACTTCCAATATCTTTTTGATCGCTTCTCTGTTTCTTACGAAACTTATATTAGAGCGAAGCCCATTTCAAGCACATCTTGTATGTGTTTGAAATCTGTATCTTATGATATTTTGGAGAGTGTTTTGAGGTAATTGTAAAGGTATCTATGAAGGAGGTGCAATGTTTCCCCGGAACCTACCCATCTGACCCAATCATCCCCTTCAAACTATCAATTCATGTCATGTTGAGCCGCAAGATCTTCTTTCAACAACGTATCACTCTTCTCTTTGGCGCAGATTGGCTTGCTAAGATTATGGCCTCTGTTGATCCTTTCCTTCTCCTTATGCTTGAGTACAACATCACTTGGGATGTTACCATCTTCATTCTCATCTAAGGGAGGACAGTATGGTGTGGTCTCTTGGTATAAAATCTTCTTTTTAATGTCCCTTTCCTAGTGATGAATATCTCTATCACTCAGTTCGAAAGCAACAAGAAGTGAAGAGGTGCATAAAGTTTATTACCCCCAACTTCATGTCACATCTTTTGGTGGAGACGCCGGGTACGTTTGGTATTGGATTCATCCCACCTTACTAAACGGTCTTGGGTGTACTTGATTGCATGTTATGCCTAGTGTAGTCATGTGGCTTTTGATGTGATAAAGAAGATGCCTAGAAGAACTCTGTTAAAAGAGATTGCAGCCTGTTTAAGAGAACTAGAAGATTGTGAAGTGATGCTCAAGCTATTCGCACGGTGATCATGATCATATCCTCTATGTTTGCACTCTTGAATATGTTGGTGAATCGACAACACCGTCAACAGACACAATGATAGATTGGGGATTGTTTCATGCACTAGCAGCTTGGTGTGAAGAAGAGTTAAGTCTTTGGGTAGTTTTTGACTATAACAGTGGAGTGGTGATTCTCAATGCTTTCAACTTCTTTTGCTATGCAAATGACAAAGAGTACAATATCTTGAAGCTGTTATGAGCACTTCCAATTGTGAGAAGGGATATTCTTGAATGCATGTATACACAATGTTTTCATGGTGTTGGTTGGTCACTTATTTTTGAAGATTTTATTGAGGATCACACTGTGGAGGATTTTCAACAAGTGATTATGGATAATAAGTTGGTCTTGGTATACTAAGGCTCTATGGGATCTTGTTTGGGATATTATTTGGATCTTGGTGTTTCCCTTTTGTGTTTCATCATGATGAAGATTCCAGTGTTTCGAGGGACCCAAGGGGAAGACCCGGAGTCTTATCTTTGGGATTTTGTTCGAGGATGCCGGCTTTCTGAATGGTCGATGAAGGATCGGGCAAAGATTTTCCCCGATTTTCTTGAAGGTGTAGCCTTGAGTTAGCATGAGGCCTTGTCGGACTCTACCAAGGAGGACTGTGATCCAACTGGTGGCTGCAATGAAGCAGACATTTGGGGCAGTGGAGTCGCCAAATGCTTTGATGTTGCAATTGGACCGGTTCTATCAAGGAGAGGGTGAGATGGTCTCTGCATTGGCAATCTGATATGAGACTTTATGGACAAAGTATGAAAGGGCAGCTTTGTGAGCTGTGGCATCTGCATCATCAGTCCCTCAAAGTGTCGTAGGGATAGAGCACTTAAAGATGAGCAAATTTATTATGGCTTTGGAGCCTCGTATTCGCTCAAAAGTAATGAGTAAAGATCCAACAACATACATGGAGGCACTTCGCATTGTGACCAAGAAAGATGCTTCTCTAAAGATCAAATCCTCTTTTGTTTCTTCAATAGCTTTAACTTCTAAGGTGGAGGTAATGGGCACTCCTCAGGTACCAAAGTCCTTTGAGTTAGATCATAATATCTCCCAATTGATGGCAGAATTTGCTGATTTGAAATTGCATTTGGTTAATGCACGACAACCTAGAGCACCAAAGAGTGAGGATAGGCCTCGAGATAAGAGTGGGGTCACTTGCTATAGATGTAATGAAAAAGGTGACTATCACCCTGAGTGCCCTAGATTGAGAAAGAAAGAAGAAAAACAAGTATCCTTGTTAGAAGCTTCTTCAGGGGATGAGGAAAGAGAGGTAATGATGGCTAAACGGGGGCTTGGTAAAGCAAAAGAAGAAGAAGAAAGCAAGGAAGAAGTAGATGAGGAACATCAGGAAGAGGAACACTGTATGAAGAAAAAGAGGGCATCTAGAAGGAGAATTAGCTAGTCAGACTTTCCTTTAGGACAAGGAATTGGAAGCTATGACTTGTTGTCCGACCTTAAAGAAAAGGAAGCTCATATCACCTTTGGTCAATTACTTGCTTTGTCTCCAAAATTACGAAAGGAATGGAGAAAGCTAGCAAGCACAAGAGTGTCAAAGAAGAAAAAGAAGAAAAGTGCCATTCCTATTGTTCAAAAGGTAGATATAGATGTTGGTGATGATGTACCTATGGTTGATGTGATCATCAATGGTCAAGTGATTTCTAATGTGTACATTGATGAAGGTGCATCGATTAATGTCATGAGTGAGAAGAACATGATAGATGCTGATTTAAAATACTCTAGTACTACCTCTCCTTATCGCATCAAATTGGTTGACAACACTAGGGTTAAGAGCTTGGGAGTTGTGAAGAATCTAGAAGTGGATGTATGTGGAATTTCTATGCCAACTACTTTTTAGGTGATCCCTACCAAGCCAGATGCACGTGCCTGTCTATTGATTTTGGGAAGGCCTTGGCTACGCAAGGTGAAGGCTATTCAAAAGTGGGATACTAGTGCACTACAACATCAAAAGTCACAAAAAGGAAGTTGTTAAGAAGGAGTCTTCAACATCAGAGAGTTCAAGCTCTGAATTAACTGATGAAGAAGAAGAGACAGGGTGTAGCTCTGAGGAGGCCATCTTAGAGGGTGAGGTGGAAGGAGTGGCCTTTGGTCTTTGTCTTGGTGCTGATCGGGATGAGTCAGGAGGGAACAAGGTGGTGGTACAAGAAGATCCTATAGAGACACTTCGTGTGGAGGATGTGGAGCACACTAAATGATGCCAATGCAATGAAGAACTTCTTGGTGATTCTCTATGAGGTAGTGAGAAGCTCCAGTACTTGGATATGCTAGATGATTTTCCATATCTCTTTGCAACAAGATATTCATAGGTTTGGCCAGTCTCTCTTGTGGAGCACAAGATTGAGTTAAAGCCAGAAAGCAAGCCAGTTGTGCAACGCTTAAGGTGATTGGGGGTGATCCAAGCTCAGGCACTAAAGAAAGAGGCAACACAACTACTTGAAGTAGGATTCATCTTTCCTATTAATGATTCAAAATGGATATCTCTTGTAGTTGTCACACCAAAGAAAGGAAATAAGTGGCATGTTTGTGTGGACTTTCATCCTTTGAATGCATGCACTAAGAGGGATTTTTTTCCTTTGCCATTCCAAGATGAAATAATAGACCAAGTAGAAGGGTATGAGATGTATTCTATATGTGATGGGTATGGGTACTTTCAAATTTGTATTTAGGAGGAAGATCGAAAGAAAACATCATTTGTCACACCTTGGGGAGTTTTTGCCTACAGAGTGATGCCTTTTGGGTTAACCAATGCACCAGCTACATTTCAAAGGTTCATGAGTCAAGTGCTTGAGCCTTACTTGGGAAAGTTCATAAGGGTGTTTTTGGATGATTTTTGCATTTATTCTTGACATATAGATCACATGGAGAAGTTAAAGATGGGGCCTTAGCAAGGATTGATGAAGCAAAAGGGTGTCTAAATCCTATCAAGTGTCATTTGGCTCAAACAAAAGTAGTCTTGTTGGGGCATATTATGTCTGAAGAAGGCCTACAAATGGATGTTGACAAGGTTCAAGCAATCATGGCATTGCCAAGTCCTGAGAGTGTCATTGGTGTTGATAGAATTCTAGGAAAAAGTAAGTATTATCAATGCTTTTGTGATGATTTCATAGAGAAATTGCATCCCATGAACTTGTCGACAAGAAAAGAAGTTTCTTTCCAATGGGGTGTGGAGTCGTGGACATATGGAAAAAAGAGGGTCCCTTTGGGCTCCATGTGGGGAGACTCTTGACTTTCTCAATATTTTAAGAGCCTTGAGCAGCTTTTGATGGGACACATGGAAAGAGTAGCCAAAAAGGACATGGATGGTGACAGATTGATGGGGAAAGGAATCTATAGGCAGCAATTGTAAATGGGTGAAGGAGGGTGACAAAATCTCTATAAAAGGAGCCCTCCTCTCCCTTTTTCATCATCTCTTCCACCATTAGGCCTCATGTTGCTATAGCTCTAGTCTCCTCAAGCCTCTTCCATGAGCCTTCTCTCCCTCTTGTAGATATTCTCTTATGTAGACTCTTGAGTCCATCTAGTTCATTCTCTCTCTATGAGTAGTCTTAGAGCTTCCGCTCCCTCTTGTACGCTCCTTGTACGTATGAAACCTCTTCTTCTCCCTTGTGTTTGTAGTATTTTGAGTTGCATTGGAGTGGAGTATCACTCTATTGGTAATGAAGGTCACTTCAGGTTCTCTCTCTTGAGTGTCTCTTTCCTTTTTCCATTGTTTTCACTTCCAAAGTGCTCAAAAGTGTTGTCTATTCAGCCGCTCATTGTGCATACATGGTTTATCTATTTCCCAAGCCACAAAGGGAGCTCTTCCTTCTATCTTAGGTGACCTCAATGGGACTTGGATAATTGATGAAGTCTAAGCATGGAGGTAGTATTCTCCCAAGTCAGCACCAGTAGAAGGAGTAGGTGTTTTTCATAATAGTTTGACCCCCTGTCAGTATTTTGCTCATAACTTTTTGCTCGATGGTCCGATTTGGATGAAACTTATATCAACACAAAGCTCTCTTCAAGGAGCATCATCTTATTTTTTCAATTATTGTATTAAATATCAAACCAAAAATCTATGACTCTCTATGTGTGACTGTTTCTTTTTTAGATAGTTTTTACCCCCGTCCAATAAACTGCCCATATCTTTCCGATCGCTTCTCTATTTCTTACAAAACTTATATCAGAGTGAAGCCCATTTCAAGCGCATCTTGATATGTATTTGAATATTTTATATCATGTCTCTACTGAAAGTTATGGATCTTTGTGTCTTATGATATTTTGGAGAGTGTTTTGAGGTAATTGTGAAGGTATCTATGAAGGAGGTGCAATGTTTCCCCGAAACCTACCCATCTGACCTAATCATCCCCTTCAAACTCCTCGATATATATCAGTTCATGTCATGTTGAGCCACAATATCTTTTTTCAACAACATATCACTCTTCTCTTTGGCACAGACCGGCTTGCTGAGATTATGGCCTCCACTGATCCTTTCCTTCTCCCTATGCTTGAGTACAACATCAGTTGGGATGTTCCCATCTTTATTGTCATCTAAGGGAGGATAGTATGGTGTGCTCTCTTGGTATAAAATCTTCTTTTTAATGTCCCTTTCCCAGTGATGAATATCTCTATCACTCGATTCAAAAGCAGTAGGAAGTGAAGAGGTGCGTGAAGTTTATTACCCCCAACTTCATGTCACAATACCAACGGATGGGCAGAGTATCAAGCTTGCTGATCTGTTAACCTAAGTTCCATAACACATCTTCAAAAACAACTTGGATGTCTATTAAAAGTTCCTCGACTTCAAACTAGAAGGAATCATAAGAAGCAACTCACCTTTTCCTCGAGGTGGCATAGTCATGAAAAATTTGACTTTTCCAAGCTTGCATCCCTCTCCACCTCGGTAGCTTACTCCCTCACTAATAAACCTTCTTGCCTCGATTGTTAACACCACAAAGACTAAGGTTAGTTCCAAGATCTAGCTTGTTCCAGGTTTATGAACTATGCATTAAATGTTTCATCAAAATCAAGAGCAATGGAGAAGTATCCATGACCACTCTGAGTTGAGTGGTATTAGAGTAGATTAGCTAGCTTTGCTATGTTTTTATTGCCTTTATGAATACTAAGTTTTATGTTCTTTGCAAAAGGTCATAAAATTGTTGCAATCATCTTTGTTTTCTAAAATCTCGATGAACATTTCAAGGCACTTCTTGACAAGGTTGTTTCTAATAACCTTCAAATTTTTTCTACAGGTAGATCATCAAAGTATACCACACCTTTCACAAAACCAAGATATTTAGGAATCAATTCCTCATACTTTTCCATGATAAATACCCTCTAGATGTATAACTTAATAATGTTCATCTGCTTCTCGTTGCATCAAAAATATTGAAAGGAGCCTACTTAGGAATATACAGTATAGGCTAGAGCTCGAGTTTCACAAAAAGATGCTCCTCCCAACCATTTGTCAAGATTTTATAGAAGGCACTTTATTCATCCTTGTTGACATTCCTCATGCAAAAGGATTTCTACTTGTTCACAAGACTTTCTCCATTCATGAGATACTTTTTTCACCTTTCCCTTTTTCTTCTCTACTCCCTCTTTCTCCTTATCAATCTTGTCTACTTCACCTTTCTCCTCCTTTTTCTCCTCTTTCTCTTCATTGTCATCTACGTCTTTCTCCGTTGCCTTCTCAGCCCAAAGAGAGATCGGGTAGCTAACAAACTCTGAATGTTTCTCGAAATAATCCTTCATCTTTTGGTCTTCAAGATATTCTAGAAAAAGTGTAATTTTTGTGCTCTGATCGAGTAGCTCCCCAAAATCCCTTGTCATGATGAAAGAACTACTAGCTTGGGATTTCATTCAATCTTGAACCTTTTGAGAGTCTATTCTTGACTTCTACTCTATGTTGTGCTTCAGTACATAGTCTTCTGTTGTAGAGGAATGTCCACAAGGATATTAGCTACTAACTGTACGCTTGGAAATCTACTCTCTTGCATCTTCTTAGCAATCAACTGTGTACCTTCTAGTTTATTAGAGTCAACCACTAAAGATTGAAGGTTATACTATTATTCCACTCAATGATGGAAGTGGCTGAGAGTCAAAGTAATACATTTAGATTCCACATAAATTTATCAACCTCTTGCTCAAACCTTAAAACTATTAGGTGGTCTCTATTTTGGAGAGCTTCCTTTGGGAAATTGTTGATCTCATTTGGCTCCATGAATAGAGAAGCTTAGTCATGAAGAAAAATAGCAGGTGCAACCTTCCCATGACATTTGAACTTAGATGGATTTTCCATTGGCCTGTTGTCCAACGGGTGAAAAAGCCAACAATTTTTTCAAGCTGTCCTTAGGTCCACTGGTTCCCATGACTCTAGGGCTCTATTTGTTTTGTAAAGCCCTAGCCATAGGTCATGCACAAAGGAGCAAGAAACCAATAGGTCCATGAGAAACTTAGAGCCCACCGCTAATGTGCTAGAAGTAATAAGAGAGCATGGTGCAAATGGTGGAGGTAACGATGTGGATCAGAAGAAGTAAGAAGGGACTCCATATCCAAGAAGCTTTCCATATCCATATCCATACCCATAGCAAGAGTCAAAAAGATAAAGGCACCATAGCAAACCGTCTACCTCCAAGTTTTCTCCTCCCCTTTCAATTGCACTCTAGATTTTAATGAATTGTAGGAATCAATCGCTCAGCAAAACCGACTGTAGTCATTATTGTATGTGGATCTTGCCAAAAAATAAAGCAAAAGATCCACATGATTTCCACTATTAGATCTTCATGAAGATCAGTGTCTAAGGGATTGTGACATGTGGATTCATGAGCGCTTAGAAAGGGAAAACTTTCCTTTAGCCATAATGAGTGTTGTGTTGTGATGCATATGGAGTTAGTGAGGAGAAGAGCTATGCCATCTATGTCTGGATGTTCATCTATGTGCTCTAACTTATGGGTAGGATAGCTACAATGTATGTGTTCTAGAATCAATAACCATATGGGGATAATATGAATAATAAGGAAAAAAAATGCTTGGTGGGGCATCTAAATACCCAACATGAAAGGCATTGGTGGGCCAATATTGTGCCACATGTTCACTAACTCACCTTTTAATAAAAGCTTGACATGTAAGAAAATTTTACCTTTTTCTCATCTCTTTATTGGGACCTCCCATGGAGAAAACCGAGGAGCTATTGACATTATAAAGACACGTACCTCTTTACTAGCCCCTTTACCTTATTTTAGTTTGAAATTAGCCATAATTTCTATGTCCCATGTCATCTTATAGTCATAACTCCCCACCATCCTTGTCTCAACACTATTTTCTCGCTTTCTCTTTCTCTTATGGTAGCTTTTCTCTCTCTTTGTCTCAGCCTGTGTGTGTGTGTGTGTGTGCATGCCTGCATGCATGTGTGTGTGTGTGTGTGTGTGTGTGTGTGGGTGTGTGTGTGTGTCCATGCATTTCAAGGGCATTACAAAAATACTACATGTGTGTGTGTGTGTGTGTGTGTCCATGCATTTCAAGGGCATTACAAAAATACTACATGTGTGTGTGTGTGTGTGTGTGTGTGTGTCCATGCATTTTAAGGACATTACAAAAATACTACATGCACACAGTGCTTGGATATCAAACTATGTTGTAACATTATTGGCTAGTTACTCATCAATTACATTATGAGTCGTGACATGTATGCCTCGCTAGTATTTGTAATGGACAACAACATTGCTAAGAAATGATTATAGTTGCATTTTTAAAAGGTCCTTTGTTTTATATTATAGTGTATTATCCATTTGTTTATTGTAACTACTTTGTTAATCTTTTTAGTGATAGACTATAGTTTGTTATGTAAAATAGTGCATTATTAGTCTATTACGTAATGAATCTAGTTTTTTGGCTCATGAGGGCTCCATTGTTTTATATAGTAGAATAGGTTAACAATTCAAGGAAACCTACTGAAACATTAAAATTCAACAACGTTCATTAGCATGCTTGAAGCCTTATTTTGATTGAATGTTAAAAGGATAGGTGCATTTCCTCATGTGCAAATATATTCCTTGAAGGATGCAGTCCATTACGTAAGGATTCATATACCCTACATATGTGATTGTCAAATATGTGGAATATTTGAAAATGATCATGGTTGTACAGTTTTTCACTAGAGTGTGACTCATTGGGAGTCGATGTTATATGCCCCAAACTAGCCAAGATCACATTTGGCCCTCATGGATGTCTTACTATGTAGATAAAATAGAATGTTGCATGAATGACATAACTACATTAATAGAAACGTGATGGTGAAGGCCTTTGAAAATGTGGAAGAAATCACCAAGGTGAAGTGGGAGGAAAGCAAAGGAACGGCTTTGTAGGTAAAGGGATGACCTTTTACTATTTTGCAAGAGTTACCTTAAAACATTCATCAAGGCTCACATTGACATTTGCAGATGTAAACACTTCAAAGAGTGTGCACTAATGTTTCCTAAAGATGTGGCATTCCAATGGTGGACTTCAAATAATGTGCAAAATTTCCTCCTGGACTCTGCAAAAGAATGTGGCATTCTAATGGTGGACTTCAAATAATGTGCAAATTTTCCTCATGGACTCTGCAAAAAAATTGTAACACCTTCAAGGAGGAAAATGAGATTTTGTTTATGCATTGGTACGCAACCATGTTATTTTTTGTGTGAACATAACATATATGCTTGCAATGGAAGTGAGACCAACAATATGGTTCACTTATTTATTTCAAATGACAAGGTACATAACATTTTTTGTTTGTACTACATCATAGGTGGTTGATAGATTAAGGAGTAGAACTTACAAGTATTATACTTGACTAGATAGAGCAGTCTTCCAATCCAGGCTAGGAGACCTTTTTACTTTGCTTCAACATTTGGAGGCTGGTGAGTTTGCAAATGACGTGGGACTTCTTCGGATCAAAGTGAGGCAACGGCAATCATGATGGAGTGAGGATGGAGATGTGGCTGTATAAAGAGAGGACTGACACATGATAGGTTAAAGTTAAATGAAGCAACCTTAAAATCTATATTTTTAATTACCAAATTGCCTCATGGTTCTTTGCCATGGCTATGCCCAAAATTATTGTACTCCTTTGCATGTGCACATATGGCATAGAAACTCATGTGCATTGTGGATTTGCACAGTCCACCGTGAGTGCCATGTGTATGGGAGGTGGTGCCAAAGGGTGTGTATGTGGGATGCCAAAGAGTGTGCAATTGTGGCATGCAGGTGTGTTTCTCCCTATATAGATGTGTTTACATGCAATACAATGAGGGAATTGGCTATTGCGGCTCTCTTGTCTTGTGTGTGCTTGATTCATGTTTTGAGAGTCACTTGTGCATGCCTTTCCCTATTGTGGGGCTGAGGCAAGTTTGTAAGCTACTATGTGCATTCTAAATCCTTTGAATTCTAGCAATTGTTATTAGGGTGGTATACTCTTGTGAGTGTCTGGAAACTTTGTGTTGAAGGATTGGGAAGACATTTGGGCTTGTGAAGTTTTGATTAGACCAAGTCAGATCCATGGAGTCTACTCTGACAACTCTTTGTGGAAAGTTCCAACAATGGGATTCGAGGTACTAGGAAATTTAAAAAGACATTGAGATTCTAGAAAGTTAGAGTGACACAATCAAAGTATGATGGGATTGCAAGTGCATTGACAATGATTTTTTTTTGACATCCATGATTCAAGAGTCTACAGTTTACTATACTGCTCCGATGGAGTTCCACTATGGAAATAGATTTCAACTTTGGCAGTTAGGGCAAAATTTATTGTTCATGATAGAGCTCAATTACAAGATTCATTGGGTGGAGATATGATAGTTTTGGCCAATTGAGGTGGATGGGACACTTGCAAGTTTGAATGAGGAACCCTAATGCATGTTTTTTGCCATGTTTTTGGCAATCGTGCATAACAAATGGTTAGAAATAAAGAAAAATGCATCAGTTGACCATGCAAATGATATGTAATGGATACAATAATTTGAATGGGCCTTAAATTGGATGAGTATAAGTCTTGTTCAAAGTACTATTCCCATTCAATGTTTGCAACTTTGAATGAGGCACCTCGATGTCTGTTTTTTTATGGTTGTGCATAATGGGTAGTGGAAAATGAAGAAAAATGCATCCCCAAGCATGCACGAATGATATCCAAAGGGCAAGGTACTTTATAATAACCTTGAATTAAATGAAATCAAGTCTCATGAAAATTATGGTTACCACATCAAAGGCTCTCTCATTTGAATCAGGCTCCCCGATGTGTGTTTTTAAATCCTCGTGATGGGTGGTGAAAACAAATAATAAAGCATCCATGACCATGCAAACGATATCCAATGGGCACAATAATTTGTATGGTTCTTGAGGTAGATGAAAATAAGATGCATGAAAAATACCGTATTCATTAGAGGCTTGCACAATCAAATGAGATACCTTGATGCGTGTTTTTTGACCTTCATGCATGACAAGTAGTAATAGATTAAAATTGATACTGATGGGAATGTAACTTTGCATAGGCCTTATAGAGGATGAGGTTAAAGATAAAAAAATTGCTTAGCTATAAAATACTTGCACATTCGAATGAGATACCTTGATGCATATTTATTGACCCTCGTGCATGATAGGTGGTGGAAAACAAAAGAAAATACATCCTCGACTAATATACCATGGGAATGTAACTTTTCAAGAGCCTTTAAGTCCCTTGAAAAGCACCATGCCCATCAAAGACTCACACATTTGAACAAGTCTCCTTGATGTGCATTTTTTACTCTTGAGCATGACAAGTGGTCAAAAAAAGAAAAATACATCCTCAACCATGCAAACTATATCCGATCGGCATGGCATTTCGCATAGGCCCTAAAGTGAACATGATTGAGTTATATGAAAATTATCATGTATATCAAAGTATCATGCATTTAAATGAGCCTCCTTGAAGCATGTTTTTTGACCCTCATGCAAGACAGGTGCTAGAAGACCAAGAAAAATATGCCCCCGACCATGCAAATGATATTTGATGGGCATGATACTTTGCATGGGTCTTAAATTGGCTGAGATTAAGGATCAGGAATTCTTCACATTCCCATCAGATACTCTTAGATTCAAATGATTCTCTCTGATGCATGTTTTTGGACCCTCATACATTACGAGTGGTGGAAAACAAGAAAAAATGCATCCATTATCCGATGGGCATGGTACTTTGCATAGAATATGGCTTTGCTTCCTAATGTCTATTTGTACGATGCCAAAGGTTCTACTCTATAAAAATAATAAGATGAGAATTCTACCTCTCATATGGAACATGATAAATGCCAAAGATCCATCAACATTACAAGAGAGGAAGGAATAGAATCTGAAAATGCTATAAAAATAACAACCACAAGGCTTGAACAATGTTTTGCTGGTCTTCAACTATAATGTGTTTTGTTGGCCTTCTAATATATGTAATGTGGAATTGTTGTAGGAGGAAATGGACAACAAGTTTTCATCCTTACAGTGGATGAGATTAAGTCCTATTCAAAGTATCATGTGGCATCAAAGACACACATTTGAATGAGGCACCCCAATGCATGTTTTTTGACCCTCATGCAATGGTAGGTGGGGAGAATGATGCACCCCCTATGCAAATGATATTTAATGGAAATGTACTTTGCATGGGACATAAATTATATGATATTAAGGTGTGTGCAAAGTACCAATCTCATCATATACTTGCATGTTTGAATGAGGCTCCACAATGTATGTTTTGGATCTTCGTGCATGACGAGTGGTGGAAAACAAGGAAAATGCATCCTTGATCATGAAATTGATATCCAATGGTGATGGAGATTTGTGAGGGTCTTAAAGTAGTTGAGGCTAATGCTTGTGCATAGTATTGTGCCACTCAAAAACTCGCATGTTTGAATGAGGTAACCCAATGTGTGTTTTTGGACCTTGTGCATGATAGGTGGTGAAAAATGAAGAAGAGTGTGACCACAACCATGCAAATGATTTACAATGGGCATGGAAATTTTCACAAGCCTTAGAATGTATGAGATTAAGAACCATGCAAAGTACCATGCCCATCTAAGATTTTCATGTTTAAATGAGGGTCCTTGATGCATACGTTTTGACCCTCGTGCATGAGAGCTGGTGGAAAACAAGGAAAAATGCTTACATTAGGGGAATTTGGACTCAAAAAGGGCCTCATAATGAGTGGATTAGCAAAATGGATTAAGAACTAATAAGGCCTACAAAGGGTCCCATCACCCCATATGGGACGAAAAAGTACATCTCCCTAGGTCCTTGGTGGTCCCCAAAAGTGCACCTCCCTCTCCCAGTTGGAGGCCCCCCCCACTCTCAAAAATTTAACTCTCTTAACAAACTTTAGGTGGTCCACATTCCCAAAAAGTATCTCGTGGGTACACCCTAGCCCAAAGATTTGAAAATTTTCAAAAGTGCCCAAAACTCCTCAAAACTTTCCCCCAAACCATGCCTATGCATGCAAATCACTTTTCAACATCTAAATCCTAATCTTTCTCACCATAATCATCTTCCAATCCCACATTCATACTCCTTCTATCGCAAGCACTTTGCAACTCCCAAATCCAATTTCTTCTCATCATTTTGTCCCAAACTTGCTTCCATTGATCCTATTATATCTTTCCATTGTCCCAAACTTATTTCCATTGATGCTATTCTATTCTTTGAAGTGATCTAAGGAATTATTTCTAAATCCCTCTCATGGCTCCATTGGAAGATCGCACCAACAAGCCACAAAAAAGCACCTTGCACATCGAAGTTGCACCAGAGTATGCCACAACTCGTCAATGCTATGGCCACAAGGTTGCCGGCAGCAAAGATACACTAGATCAATTATGACAACAAGGAACAAAGCATGTCGACTTATGGAGTGTTGGTGGACTCTATGACAAAACATGCGTGCCTCAGGATCTATGGAGTGCTCTAAGGTGGATGGAACCTATGTTGAAACATGATGAAGAGAGTGCTCATGACATGTATCTCAAGTCAATTAGGTTCCAAGATAGATTAACTTGGACTCATAAAGAGAATCTTGAGATAGTGCAAAGTGCTTGATTGATATTCCTTCAAATGAACCTCCCTTTTATAGGTGAGGGTACTTACATCCATTTGCTTGCTCACATGTGGGATATCTCCTCCATGCCATGTGGCAGCTTACCCTTTGCTCATACCTTTGCTCTACATGTGCTCATGGCACCATATCTCTCAACACCTCCCCTTGGTGCCATAATTCTTTGGCTACTGCAAGGTGGTCAGATGTGAGTTACATTCCATCACCTCCCCTTAGTGCATGCATGCTACTTAAGGTGGTCAAGTGTGGTTTTTACATGTCAATACCTCCCCTGGGTGCTTTCATAGCTACTCTCAGGTGGTCAGGTTTGATTACAAAACATAATAGGCAAGGTTGGCAAGGTTTTTGCTTTTCAATACATTCCATTGATGTCACCTTTTGGCTCATGGCTTGATGACGACTCGTTTGCTTCTTTGCTTGATGCATGATGCTTTGTTCTTTCATGTGCCTTGATGCTTTATGTGTGGATGCCATGCTTCCTGCTATGGTCATCTCATGCACTTGTGCTTTTGGCATGCTTATGACAATAATGTGTGCATTCATGCTTTGCTTTTCCATTTGTTGCAAAGGTCTTACCAATTGATTTCTTTCAATATTGGCAGTGTCTAATTGCATACAATGATTCTGATCTGACAGGCGCGTAGAGCTCGAAAAGACGATCACTTTTCCTTTTTGGAGCGTGTGCAAATTCTTCCTGGATTGCAAGTTATGGCTTGTTGAAGCTTTTGTGAAGAAGAGGGGCCTTTGATGATGTGGCACAGGGATTCACATGCTGAATTCCAAACTGTGCTTAACAAGAGGCTGTGCTTAGAAGGCACTGTGGTGACCTTTGAACCCAACTTGGCTAAACCCAAGGTTACATTTACTAACCATGGTCCAACTAACCATAAACTTTACCCAAGGTTAACTTAACCATACTGATTTCAAACTTAACCAAGGGTGCATCTAACTTATCCTGGTTAGTTATTATCTGACACGTGTCATTCAGTGGAACCTTAGCAAGAAAAACTTTAGAGACGCAGAGAATTGCAGCGACGACGGCTCGCAAAGGAGATGATGGCGCACGATCTCTGCTACTACCTAAAATCCGTGGTTGTTGGAAGGAGCTGCCCTCTCTGCTTTCGCACCTTCCTTCTCCGCTTGATGCCTAGCTCGTAACATCTTGCAGATCTGGTTCTTTATCACCGCGTTCAAAAGGTAGTTCGTAGGATTACTTTGGGCTGCAGCTTGTCGCTCGGAGAACATGCTCATTGGAGACAAGCTTTGGAGGTGTTTTGGAAGTCGCCTCTGAGTGGCTTTGGTCGTGTCTGAGTCTCCCTCTTTGATGGAGAGGTCCAAGCCGCCCTTGAAGCTGAGCGTTGGAGCTTGAGAGTTGTCGCGTTTCATCTCTGTCACTGGAGCCGCTGCTGCTTTTGCTAGCCTTAGGCTATGCCTCAGGAGCTTGCTTCATTGGCTCGCTGGAGAGGTGTTGGCAGATAATGGGCATTCGGGCCGCTTTATTTGTGGCTTGCACGTTGTTGAGGTCGCCATTGAATCCGAGTCGCTGTAAGAGCTGCTGATATGGCGGCTTGAGTCTGCTGTAGGAGGTGACTCCTAGTAGTTGGAGGCTGTATTTACTGAGTCGCCAAGTCTGGACGTAGAGGCAGATTGAAGGAGCCATTTGCTCGTTGGGTGCAGCAACTTCTGTTGAAGGCATAGAAGCTTGGAGCTTGTGAGGAGAGAGTTGTTGGCTTCTGCTGTGTTGATGCAATAGGAGGGAAGCTCGTATGGCTTGGAAGAGTTGCTGATTAGGCTATGGCAGCTCTGCCTTAGATTCGAGGTAGAAGAAGCATTGCCTTGACTGGCTGTAGATAGAGTTGTAGATGCTCTTTCTCTCTCAAACACAAGAAGACTCATAAGGATTCTTTATGAATCATACTCTCACCAAATCTTTGAGGCATGAATGGAAATATCTTCTTCCTCTCAGCAAAAAATCTCTCAAAATCTGAATGAAACTCAACTCAATAATCTCTCATGAAATGGATGGACGGAAAATTTCTCTCTCAAGGGACGGAAACTTGTTCTTAATCTAAAACTAAAACTAACCTAGGAGAAAAACATGAGCTCCTAAGACATGCCTACAACTAATCTAGGAATGGAAGCAATCCTAGTGAACTACTAATGAGCTAAACTAGGAGAGCTTAACCTATGCTCTGATACCATGACAAAACATGCGTGCCTCAGGATCTATGGAGTGCTCTAAGGTGGATGGAACCTATGTGGAAACATGATGAAGAGAGTGCTCATGACATGTATCTCAAGTCAATTAGGTTCCAAGATAGATTAACTTGGACTCATAAAGAGAATAGAGAGTGGCATCATGTATAGCAAGGGTCGAAGCTTTACTCTTGAGCATGGGTCTACATGGGGGGAATGTAAAGTTAATCAAAGATGCACAATTGTCAGGAAAATTAGGAAATGTTCCAAATAAAGTGTTCATGGGAGGCTCTAAGGCATGAAAGTTTTTGTCCAATCATGGAAAACATCGATTAAATCTACATTGGAATTATTGGAAAAAGTTATGTCACATTGCACGACTAATTTGGAAGTTGATCCTCACGTTAGAACCTTGAGAATACGTGGTTGGAAAGAATTGGATACTCTGGTAAAGATCTTGAGGAAGCCTTCCATAGATGACGATGATGTGCAACTATATAAAGTCATTGCGAAAGAGTTCATTGAAGCCATGGTATATGGATGGGGTGAATCACACATTACTCACTACATGGTGTGTTTGGTCTTTGCTATTTTCAAAATTTTAATTGCAATCAATTTATTCTTGTTTACCTCATGTTTTTTCTATGTATGCAGCACATTCTTTATGCTCATGGTCCATGGTTTCTTTGCCAATATGGTTCCTTGAATGCTTGGAGTGCCCAAGGGATGGAAAAGTCTCATTATAGAGCTCGAGGTGCTTATTTCAAGAGTACGCAACATGGAGGGGGGATTAATGGAAGTAATGCTCTTCATGAGATGTTTGAGTGGTTCTATCATGGTGTATAGTCGGGTCCTCCTATGCAAGGAATAAAGCTTTGCAAACGGAGTTAGCCCAAGCAGTTCACTAAACTCAAATGAGTAAAAGAAGGCATTCATGGATATCTTCACAAGCTTCCCAAAAACATAGAAGTTGGATAGCAACCAAAAGTCGTGTGGGAAAGTGTTGGATCGCTAAACCAAATATACTTTGATGTTAATTAAAATTGCACTTCAATATTTCTTGTGGACATTTGATTAATTGGCTCTTTTAAAAAAAAACAAGCGTTAAATTTTGTACTTGTGGATCCAACAAGGGTGGGCGATGAGAAAAGGTTGGGGGAGCAACCTCACGGGACTCTCGAGGGGAATTTCAAAAACCCCTTAAATAAGTTTTTTTCCCCAAAACAAACACCCTCCTCTTTATGTAAAAATTTCCTAAAGTTGAATGAAAAACCCCAATGTTTTAATGAATCACTTCTTTACAATGCACATGGTACACTAAAATTTTGTGAGATTAACCCTTGAGGAGACGATGACAAATAGGGGGGGGGGAGGAGGGGTTGAGGGGGGGTAAAGGGGGAAGAGGGGGGGGGGGTCTAACTAATAATGATGCACAAAATAAATATACCCCTATATATATGCAAATACCTTCATTTTCTCAATACCACCAGTACTCTCTCATACTAGTACATTACTTCCTACCGTCATATTTCCCATAGCCCCACGATCACCGACATGGAAAGAACAATGCAGACTGGAAGACCGATTGAATTCCAAAACAAAGCTCCCAATCCCTCCGGATGTATACAATGCAATGATTGAAGAGAGAAGAAAGAGGAGGCAGGAGGAGGAGGAAAGCTTTTATATAAATCCAAGTGTATTTTTGCATTCAGTTGGTGCTATATTGGTACAAAAAGGAGAGGCAGTAGAATGCAACCCATCTATTATGCCAGCTGATAGCTTAAGAGGTGGAAATAAGGTATGAAGAAATGGAGCAGCAAGCTCTCTCTTTGGTGTTTCAGTCAGAAAGTTTTGCTCCTATTTATTACCTCGACCATTTTTCTTCCTTACCTCTTAGTCTATATTAACATATCTAGTTCGCCAGCCTAAAGTATGCCAAAAGTTGATTCCTGGGCCCTTGAAGCCTCTTCCAACATATGGACCATTTGAGAGGTGGGGGTTGGAATTTGTGGGACCACTCCCTCGCTCATCTCAGGGCAAGCATTATTTATTGGTGGCCATAGATTATGCGACTTAGTGGGCAGAGGCCAAGGCCATAGTCAATAGCAAGGCAAGCACAGTTGCAAAATTTCTCTTTGATCAAATTTGTTCATGCTTTGGTTGTCCTTTGGAAATTCTCACTAATGGAGGAACCTCTTTTAGAAATGAACTAATTGAAGATGTGGTGCATAAGCTAAAGATAAATCATAGCATGTCCACGACATACTATCCCCAATGTAATGGCTTGGCTGAGAAAACAAATGGATTGTTGTGCAATTCAATGGGAAAGCTTGTAGACACCAAGAAAAGGCATTGGGATAGGCACTTGGTAGAAGTTTTATGGGCTTACAGAACCACACACAAGCTAGCTATTGGGTTTACACCATTCCAACTAGTGTATGGAATGGAAGTCATTTTGCCCATTGAATTGGAGATACATAGTCTTCGCATTGCTATTGGAAGAATAGAAGGACAAGAGGATGCCTATGCTCAATGCTTGGTACAGCTAGAAGCCTTGGATGAATGCAGATTACAGGCCTTACAAAACTTGGAAGCTTCTCAAAAAAGGCACAAGGCCCGTTTTGACACCAAATTATGCAAGAAGAAAGATATTGCAAAAGGAGATTTGGTCATGAGATTTGATAGCCATCTAGACAAGTGGGTAGACAAAAAGTTTATCAGCCGATAGGAGGGGCCATATCGAGTTAAAAATAGGTTCACGAATGGAACCTATCAACTTGAGGATGTTGATGGCATGGTGATACCCGGATGCACCAATGAGTATCGCCTTAAATTCTTCTATGCTCGACCACCTTGAGGGCCAGCAGACCCTCTCTATCACTAGAGAGGATCTGTTGGGGGGGAAAAGATGTGACGCCAAAAATTGATATTTTTTTTTCGACATTGGTATTGTTCTCTTCTATGTTTGGAAGGCATGTGGAGGAGTGTGGAGTCAAGAGGAATCCTTCTAGAATTCCTATTTGGAAAGAGGAGGATGTGGACATATGGAAAAAAGAGGGTCCCTTTGGGCTCCATGTGGGGAGACTCTTGACTTTCTCAATATTTTAAGAGCCTTGAGCAGCTTTTGATGGGACACATGGAAAGAGTAGCCAAAAAGGACATGGATGGTGACAGATTGATGGGGAAAGGAATCTATAGGCAGCAATTGTAAATGGGTGAAGGAGGGTGACAAAATCTCTATAAAAGGAGCCCTCCTCTCCCTTTTTCATCATCTCTTCCACCATTAGGCCTCATGTTGCTATAGCTCTAGTCTCCTCAAGCCTCTTCCATGAGCCTTCTCTCCCTCTTGTAGATATTCTCTTATGTAGACTCTTGAGTCCATCTAGTTCATTCTCTCTCTATGAGTAGTCTTAGAGCTTCCGCTCCCTCTTGTACGCTCCTTGTACGTATGAAACCTCTTCTTCTCCCTTGTGTTTGTAGTATTTTGAGTTGCATTGGAGTGGAGTATCACTCTATTGGTAATGAAGGTCACTTCAGGTTCTCTCTCTTGAGTGTCTCTTTCCTTTTTCCATTGTTTTCACTTCCAAAGTGCTCAAAAGTGTTGTCTATTCAGCCGCTCATTGTGCATACATGGTTTATCTATTTCCCAAGCCACAAAGGGAGCTCTTCCTTCTATCTTAGGTGACCTCAATGGGACTTGGATAATTGATGAAGTCTAAGCATGGAGGTAGTATTCTCCCAAGTCAGCACCAGTAGAAGGAGTAGGTGTTTTTCATAATAGTTTGACCCCCTGTCAGTATTTTGCTCATAACTTTTTGCTCGATGGTCCGATTTGGATGAAACTTATATCAACACAAAGCTCTCTTCAAGGAGCATCATCTTATTTTTTCAGTTATTGTATTAAATATCAAACCAAAAATCTATGACTCTCTATGTGTGACTGTTTCTTTTTTAGATAGTTTTTACCCCCGTCCAATAAACTGCCCATATCTTTCCGATCGCTTCTCTATTTCTTACAAAACTTATATCAGAGTGAAGCCCATTTCAAGCGCATCTTGATATGTATTTGAATATTTTATATCATGTCTCTACTGAAAGTTATGGATCTTTGTGTCTTATGATATTTTGGAGAGTGTTTTGAGGTAATTGTGAAGGTATCTATGAAGGAGGTGCAATGTTTCCCCGAAACCTACCCATCTGACCTAATCATCCCCTTCAAACTCCTCGATATATATCAGTTCATGTCATGTTGAGCCACAATATCTTCTTTCAACAACATATCACTCTTCTCTTTGGCACAGACCGGCTTGCTGAGATTATGGCCTCCACTGATCCTTTCCTTCTCCCTATGCTTGAGTACAACATCAGTTGGGATGTTCCCATCTTTATTGTCATCTAAGGGAGGATAGTATGGTGTGCTCTCTTGGTATAAAATCTTCTTTTTAATGTCCCTTTCCCAGTGATGAATATCTCTATCACTCGATTCAAAAGCAGTAGGAAGTGAAGAGGTGCGTGAAGTTTATTACCCCCAACTTCATGTCACAATACCAACGGATGGGCAGAGTATCAAGCTTGCTGATCTGTTAACCTAAGTTCCATAACACATCTTCAAAAACAACTTGGATGTCTATTAAAAGTTCCTCGACTTCAAACTAGAAGGAATCATAAGAAGCAACTCACCTTTTCCTCGAGGTGGCATAGTCATGAAAAATTTGACTTTTCCAAGCTTGCATCCCTCTCCACCTCGGTAGCTTACTCCCTCACTAATAGACCTTCTTGCCTCGATTGTTAACACCACAAAGACTAAGGTTAGTTCCAAGATCTAGCTTGTTCCAGGTTTATGAACTATGCATTAAATGTTTCATCAAAATCAAGAGCAATGGAGAAGTATCCATGACCACTCTGAGTTGAGTGGTATTAGAGTAGATTAGCTAGCTTTGCTATGTTTTTATTGCCTTTATGAATACTAAGTTTTATGTTCTTTGCAAAAGGTCATAAAATTGTTGCAATCATCTTTGTTTTCTAAAATCTCGATGAACATTTCAAGGCACTTCTTGACAAGGTTGTTTCTAATAACCTTCAAATTTTTTCTACAGGTAGATCATCAAAGTATACCACACCTTTCACAAAACCAAGATATTTAGGAATCAATTCCTCATACTTTTCCATGATAAATACCCTCTAGATGTATAACTTAATAATGTTCATCTGCTTCGTTGCATCAAAAATATTGAAAGGAGCCTACTTAGGAATATACAGTATAGGCTAGAGCTCGAGTTTCACAAAAAGATGCTCCTCCCAACCATTTGTCAAGATTTTATAGAAGGCACTTTATTCATCCTTGTTGACATTCCTCATGCAAAAGGATTTCTACTTGTTCACAAGACTTTCTCCATTCATGAGATACTTTTTTCACCTTTCCCTTTTTCTTCTCTACTCCCTCTTTCTCCTTATCAATCTTGTCTACTTCACCTTTCTCCTCCTTTTTCTCCTCTTTCTCTTCATTGTCATCTACGTCTTTCTCCGTTGCCTTCTCAGCCCAAAGAGAGATCGGGTAGCTAACAAACTCTGAATGTTTCTCGAAATAATGCTTCATCTTTTGGTCTTCAAGATATTCTAGAAAAAGTGTAATTTTTGTGCTCTGATCGAGTAGCTCCCCAAAATCCCTTGTCATGATGAAAGAACTACTAGCTTGGGATTTCATTCAATCTTGAACCTTTTGAGAGTCTATTCTTGACTTCTACTCTATGTTGTGCTTCAGTACATAGTCTTCTGTTGTAGAGGAATGTCCACAAGGATATTAGCTACTAACTGTACGCTTGGAATCTTGCATCTTCTTAGCAATCAACTGTGTACCTTCTAGTTTATTAGAGTCAACCACTAAAGATTGAAGGTTATACTATTATTCCACTCAATGATGGAAGTGGCTGAGAGTCAAAGTAATACATTTAGATTCCACATAAATTTATCAACCTCTTGCTCAAACCTTAAAACTATTAGGTGGTCTCTATTTTGGAGAGCTTCCTTTGGGAAATTGTTGATCTCATTTGGCTCCATGAATAGAGAAGCTTAGTCATGAAGAAAAATAGCAGGTGCAACCTTCCCATGACATTTGAACTTAGATGGATTTTCCATTGGCCTGTTGTCCAACGGGCGAAAAAGCCAACAATTTTTTCAAGCTGTCCTTAGGTCCACTGGTTCCCATGACTCTAGGGCTCTATTTGTTTTGTAAAGCCCTAGCCATAGGTCATGCACAAAGGAGCAAGAAACCAATAGGTCCATGAGAAACTTAGAGCCCACCGCTAATGTGCTAGAAGTAATAAGAGAGCATGGTGCAAATGGTGGAGGTAACGATGTGGATCAGAAGAAGTAAGAAGGGACTCCATATCCAAGAAGCTTTCCATATCCATATCCATACCCATAGCAAGAGTCAAAAAGATAAAGGCACCATAGCAAACCGCCTACCTCCAAGTTTTCTCCTCCCCTTTCAATTGCACTCTAGATTTTAATGAATTGTAGGAATCAATCGCTCAGCAAAACCGACTGTAGTCATTATTGTATGTGGATCTTGCCAAAAAATAAAGCAAAAGATCCACATGATTTCCACTATTAGATCTTCATGAAGATCAGTGTCTAAGGGATTGTGACATGTGGATTCATGAGCGCTTAGAAAGGGAAAACTTTCCTTTAGCCATAATGAGTGTTGTGTTGTGATGCATATGGAGTTAGTCAGGAGAAGAGCTATGCCATCTATGTCTGGATGTTCATCTATGTGCTCTAACTTATGGGTAGGATAGCTACAATGTATGTGTTCTAGAATCAATAACCATATGGGGATAATATGAATAATAAGGAAAAAAAATGCTTGGTGGGGCATCTAAATACCCAACATGAAAGGCATTGGTGGGCCAATATTGTGCCACATGTTCACTAACTCACCTTTTAATAAAAGCTTGACATGTAAGAAAATTTTACCTTTTTCTCATCTCTTTATTGGGACCTCCCATGGAGAAAACCGAGGAGCTATTGACATTATAAAGACACGTACCTCTTTACTAGCCCCTTTACCTTATTTTAATTTGAAATTAGCCATAATTTCTATGTCCCATGTCATCTTATAGTCATAACTCCCCACCATCCTTGTCTCAACACTATTTTCTCCCTTTCTCTTTCTCTTATAATAGCTTTTCTCTCTCTTTGTCTCAGCCTGTGTGTGTGTGTGTGTGTGCATGCCTGCATGCATGTGTGTGTGTGTGTGTGTGTGTGTGTGTGGGTGTGTGTGTGTGTCCATGCATTTAAAGGGCATTACAAAAATACTACATGTGTGTGTGTGTGTGTGTGTGTCCATGCATTTCAAGGGCATTACAAAAATACTACATGTGTGTGTGTGTGTGTGTGTGTGTGTCCATGCATTTTAAGGACATTACAAAAATACTACATGCACACAGTGCTTGGATATCAAACTATGTTGTAACATTATTGGCTAGTTACTCATCAATTACATTATGAGTCGTGACATGTATGCCTCGCTAGTATTTGTAATGGACAACAACATTGCTAAGAAATGATTATAGTTGCATTTTTAAAAGGTCCTTTGTTTTATATTATAGTGTATTATCCATTTGTTTATTGTAACTACTTTGTTAATCTTTTTAGTGATAGACTATAGTTTGTTATGTAAAATAGTGCATTATTAGTCTATTACATAATGAATCTAGTTTTTTGGCTCATGAGGGCTCCATTGTTTTATATAGTAGAATAGGTTAACAATTCAAGGAAACCTACTGAAACATTAAAATTCAACAACGTTCATTAGCATGCTTGAAGCCTTATTTTGATTGAATGTTAAAAGGATAGGTGCATTTCCTCATGTGCAAATATATTCCTTGAAGGATGCAGTCCATTACGTAAGGATTCATATACCCTACATATGTGATTGTCAAATATGTGGAATATTTGAAAATGATCATGGTTGTACAGTTTTTCACTAGAGTGTGACTCATTGGGAGTCGATGTTATATGCCCCAAACTAGCCAAGATCACATTTGGCCCTCATGGATGTCTTACTATGTAGATAAAATAGAATGTTGCATGAATGACATAACTACATTAATAGAAACGTGATGGTGAAGGCCTTTGAAAATGTGGAAGAAATCACCAAGGTGAAGTGGGAGGAAAGCAAAGGAAAGGCTTTGTAGGTAAAGGGATGACCTTTTACTATTTTGCAAGAGTTACCTTAAAACATTCATCAAGGCTCACATTGACATTTGCAGATGTAAACACTTCAAAGAGTGTGCACTAATGTTTCCTAAAGATGTGGCATTCCAATGGTGGACTTCAAATAATGTGCAAAATTTCCTCCTGGACTCTGCAAAAGAATGTGGCATTCTAATGGTGGACTTCAAATAATGTGCAAATTTTCCTCATGGACTCTGCAAAAAAATTGTAACACCTTCAAGGAGGAAAATGAGATTTTGTTTATGCATTGGTACGCAACCATGTTATTTTTTGTGTGAACATAACATATATGCTTGCAATGGAAGTGAGACCAACAATATGGTTCACTTATTTATTTCAAATGACAAGGTACATAACATTTTTTGTTTGTACTACATCATAGGTGGTTGATAGATTAAGGAGTAGAACTTACAAGTATTATACTTGACTAGATAGAGCAGTCTTCCAATCCAAGGCTAGGAGACCTTTTTACTTTGCTTCAACATTTGGAGGCTGGTGAGTTTGCAAATGACGTGGGACTTCTTCGGATCAAAGTGTGGCAACGGCAATCATGATGGAGTGAGGATGGAGATGTGGCTGTATAAAGAGAGGACTGACACATGATAGGTTAAAGTTAAATGAAGCAACCTTAAAATCTATATTTTTAATTACCAAATTGCCTCATGGTTCTTTGCCATGGCTATGCCCAAAATTATTGTACTCCTTTGCATGTGCACATATGGCATAGAAACTCATGTGCATTGTGGATTTGCACAGTCCACCGTGAGTGCCATGTGTATGGGAGGTGGTGCCAAAGGGTGTGTATGTGGGATGCCAAAGAGTGTGCAATTGTGGCATGCAGGTGTGTTTCTCCCTATATAGATGTGTTTACATGCAATACAATGAGGGAATTGGCTATTGCGGCTCTCTTGTCTTGTCTGTGCTTGATCCATGTTTTGAGAGTCACTTGTGCATGCCTTTCCCTATTGTGGGGCTGAGGCAAGTTTGTAAGCTACTATGTGCATTCTAAATCCTTTGAATTCTAGCAATTGTTATTAGGGTGGTATACTCTTGTGAGTGTCTGGAAACTTTGTGTTGAAGGATTGGGAAGACATTTGGGCTTGTGAAGTTTTGATTAGACCAAGTCAGATCCATGGAGTCTACTCTGACAACTCTTTGTGGAAAGTTCCAACAATGGGATTCGAGGTACTAGGAAATTTAAAAAGACATTGAGATTCTAGAAATTTAGAGTGACACAATCAAAGTATGATGGGATTGCAAGTGCATTGACAATGATTTTTTTTTGACATCCATGATTCAAGAGTCTACAGTTTACTATACTGCTCCGATGGAGTTCCACTATGGAAATAGATTTCAACTTTGGCAGTTAGGGCAAAATTTATTGTTCATGATAGAGCTCAATTACAAGATTCATTGGGTGGAGATATGATAGTTTTGGCCAATTGAGGTGGATGGGACACTTGCAAGTTTGAATGAGGAACCCTAATGCATGTTTTTTGCCATGTTTTTGGCAATCGTGCATGACAAATGGTTAGAAATAAAGAAAAATGCATCAGTTGACCATGCAAATGATATGTAATGGATACAATAATTTGAATGGGCCTTAAATTGGATGAGTATAAGTCTTGTTCAAAGTACTATTCCCATTCAATGTTTGCAACTTTGAATGAGGCACCTCGATGTCTGTTTTTTAATGGTTGTGCATAATGGGTAGTGGAAAATGAAGAAAAATGCATCCCCAAGCATGCACGAATGATATCCAAAGGGCAAGGTACTTTATAAGAACCTTGAATTAAATGAAATCAAGTCTCATGAAAATTATGGTTACCACATCAAAGGCTCTCTCATTTGAATCAGGCTCCCCGATGTGTGTTTTTAAATCCTCGTGATGGGTGGTGAAAACAAATAACAAAGCATCCATGACCATGCAAACGATATCCAATGGGCACAATAATTTGTATGGTCCTTGAGGTAGATGAAAATAAGATGCATGAAAAATACCGTATTCATTAGAGGCTTGCACAATCAAATGAGATACCTTGATGCGTGTTTTTTGACCTTCATGCATGACAAGTAGTAATAGATTAAAATTGATACCTGATGGGAATGTAACTTTGCATAGGCCTTATAGAGGATGAGGTTAAAGATAAAAAAATTGCTTAGCTATAAAATACTTGCACATTCGAATGAGATACCTTGATGCATATTTATTGACCCTCGTGCATGATAGGTGGTGGAAAACAAAAGAAAATACATCCTCGACTAATATACCATGGGAATGTAACTTTTCAAGAGCCTTTAAGTCCCTTGAAAAGCACCATGCCCATCAAAGACTCACACATTTGAACAAGTCTCCTTGATGTGCATTTTTTACTCTTGAGCATGACAAGTGGTCAGAAAAAGAAAAATACATCCTCGACCATGCAAACTATATCCGATCGGCATGGCATTTTGCATAGGCCCTAAAGTGAACATGATTGAGGTATATGAAAATTATCATGTATATCAAAGTATCATGCATTTAAATGAGCCTCCTTGAAGCATGTTTTTTGACCCTCATGCAAGACAGGTGCTAGAAGACCAAGAAAAATATGCCCCCGACCATGCAAATGATATTTGATGGGCATGATACTTTGCATGGGTCTTAAATTGGCTGAGATTAAGGATCAGGAATTCTTGACATTCCCATCAGATACTCTTAGATTCAAATGATTCTCTCTGATGCATGTTTTTGGACCCTCATACATTACGAGTGGTGGAAAACAAGAAAAATGCATCCATTATCCGATGGGCATGGTACTTTGCATAGAATATGGCTTTGCTTCCTAATGTCTATTTGTACGATGCCAAAGGTTCTACTCTATAAAAATAATAAGATGAGAATTCTACCTCTCATATGGAACATGATAAATGCCAAAGATCCATCAACATTACAAGAGAGGAAGGAATAGAAGCTGAAAATGCTATAAAAATAACAACCACAAGGCGAGGGTCTTCAAGGCTTACTAGGATATTGTAAACGCATCGGCCATTCCAATGCTGAAACACACTTTGCGAAGGTTCACTTGTTGAGAATGGAAGGAGAGACAAAGATACTTAGAGATACCATGCATAACCTCCAAGAACAACTAACCCAAGAACAAAAGAAACTTGCTGACTCAGAAATTGCAAAAGAGAGGTCACAAGATACAATCATAAGATTAATAGATGAGAAGAACAAACTGTTGAAAAAGGCTTGGTGTATCCAACAAGAGCTTGCTACATTGACTAGGAGATTAGAAAGGATAAAAAGAACCCCTCTAGGTTACAAGCATAGGATCAAGCCCACGCAACCAATGGAGAGCTTGGCATATGGTGGTGGAGCAACTAAACGCAGGGTGAAAGCTACAAGGTATGTATATTTGCACTATTTTGTAATTATGAAGCATTACTTATTTTACAAATGAATCATTTATTTTTCTAATGTTATTATGGAGGAGGTTATTGGAAGAAAGTCCTCTGACAAACTTTGTGCCATAAAGAGTGTAATTAAGAAGAAAGAATTCATTTCTATTCTTAGGGACCCTCATCGGCATGCATTGCGACATGCAATATTACAAGAGGTTGCAACTAATTTAGAGGATCTTGTAGATCCATCGGAAGTTGTCCATGCATGTGATGCTGCTGGCATTAGTCAGCAAGGGTACTTAGCTGTGTATAATGTCTTTGTAAATGCACTTTGAGGTCAAGGCATTAAGAACCCTCTATTGTCGAGACGAGTATACATTAGAAATGCAATGAAAAAAACAAATTCTATTGTTCAATATTTGTTGGGTGGATTTATTCACATCTTAGAAAGCATGACGTTGGAGGGCACAAACAAGACAAATGTCCAACATAGCAAAAAGAAAGGAGGACAAACTACCAAATGGGCAAAGCAAGGACCGAGAACCTTTGAGTACATAGAGTGTAATAATGTTTTTTTGGATGTACGTAGGGTCCAAGCTGCAATGGTGGAGTTTTACAACATGAGAGCATGGGGTATGTTGAAATTATATTGTTTAGAGAGCTCGAATTTTTATTGAAATCTTTTCTAATCATGTAAATCTTTTAATCTTTTAGATTGTGAATGAAAGTTAGTATTTGTTATCAAATTGGATGAGTGTGAGGTTATTAAAGGCCACAAGTTGGAGAGGGTTAGTATTACTCGATGAATAAAGCCCTTGGACATGCCAAAGATAAGGAAATTAGGGAAGATTTTAGTGTGCAATCGAAAAATCGCATTTGGTGGCTTACCGTGTTTGAACTTCCTAAAGAGACACACTCATTGTTGAAATGGGTATTTGATAGATCTCCAATTCCAAGTGTCATAGATGCACAAACAAATGGAGAGTTGCTTCAAGTTGAAGGGTTTGGATCATTTAAAGTTGAATGGCACATGGCAGGAGATCTTAAAACATTGAAGTGTATGTTTGGAATGGAATTGAGTGCAAATGTAACATATCCATGTCTTTACTATATGCACTCACACCAAACTCGAGGTAGTAACTGAAAATTGAGAAAAAATGGCATAAATATTATAGTATTTTGAGAATAGCAGATAGTATTTCTAACAACTTAGTTTTGTCATGAAAAATGGCTTCACTTTCAAATTGTCCTTGTTTTAATTGGCTATAAAAACAAGTTATTGGCTCACACTATGAATATCTAGCTTAATTTAATCCAATTTGATGCATGGGAATTGTAGTTTGCATGGGCCTTAATCTCATCCACTTTAAGGTTCATACAAAGTACCATGCCCATAATATATTGGATGGATGAGGTTTTGATGCAAACCCTTCTGTATATTTTGATTGAAAACAGAGAATATTGATTATTGATTAACATTCAATATATTAAAAATTTGAGAGAAGATGTACTGGGGGCACTCTCCACTTGGGAGAGTAGTAGTAACTTAGGTTACCCAGAAGAGGGGTTGGATAGGTGCACATATTTGGCACTTGCAAACACTTTGGAGCATCCGATCTTAACTGTGTGGGAGGAAATGCATGACTCTACTAATGCAGCAGTTAACAGAGATGAAGTTTTGTGAGGTCCAAGAAAGATTGGAGGTAGAGAGGGCACAAAAACGCCAGAGACTTGAGAATACTGCAAAGGCCTCATCATCAGCACCACCTCCAGCAATTGATGAGAGCAAAAGCTCCATCGATATAACTCGATCGGGAATGGACAAACAAGATGCTGCCCACATTGTAGGTTCATAATATTTTGTCAATATGAATGAATTTATGTTCTTAGTTTGGCATTGAGAAGATTACTGATGTTATCTCAATTTTCAGGACGTCATCAAAGTTGATCATTTTGTGACACGTAAAGGGGGCCGAGGTGACAGCATCAGTGTGGATTCAGCACTAGGACACTACATAGGAATGTTCGAGCCCCATAGCCTAGTGTGCTTCCATACTTTGTTCTCCCCTTATGGGAAGGAAGAGATGATAAAGTGCAGGGCACTTTCAAAGCTAGTCTCCCTTGTGCCTTTACGCCCTCCTATGTGCAAGTATATTTTGGTGAGGTGGGACTTGGCATTATCTACTTTTGGAGAGAAACTAGCAGAAAGAATCATGGCGGTTGCTGCTATGGGTGCTTCAATAGGTTTTTGATGCTGGGCAACTTGTAGAATCTTTCAGTGAACCCACTGTTTGTCAACTCGGAGGAGAGCAGCAATAGTAGCTAAAGCTAAGCAAGCAAATATTTTGTAAAAGCTGCATCTATTGGATGCAATATACTTCTCTTGTTTTCTAGATGGGTGGTGTTTTGCATTATAATTGAGTTTAATTTCTTGGATTTTAGTGTATTCTTAATTTAATTATACGGTTGATTTTGAAGAAAAGTGCATTCCCTTATCAAAGGTTTCAAGAATCCTTCAAGTTACTAGGTGTATGAATAGACAAGATTAAGATTGCCGATGAACTAGCAAAAAAAGGTTAAATTGGATGCACAATCTCAAACCCTTCCATATTTAGATTCATCTTCAGACTAGGAATGTTTTACATCCCGAACCTAGGAGGAAAATAGAACAATAATATGGTGGCTAATTTAGTTATGTGCATGGTTAGTTGGAAGGATTAATGTAAATTAAGAGGATATATACTCCATGGTTGAGATGGCAAGCTCTCACTTATGCCAATGGTTCCACATGGAGATGGCAATAATCCACATGTATACTTAGTTGGTGTTTGTGTATTATCAAATTTGGATAGAGAACAAGCATATGACTGACTCAATCCTAGCATAGGAGATTGGGTCTTGACTTTTATGGAAATTATGGCTAAGGGGTGCTACACACAATTGAAGATGTAGGCCCTTATGGTGTAAAATGTTGAAAAGTAAGGCTAGGAATGGCCAAAATGGCTTTAGCAGTGTGCCTTGATATTTCGAAGGCATTGGTGATGATTGCAATGAAGTTTGATAAAAAATGGTAAGGTTGACAAATGCACTGATAGCTATGAGCAACAATGGATTGAAATGGTTGCAATGGATTAAAATGATGTGAATAACATGACATATGAAACCATTATTCAAAGTGGGTCCCAACTTTGAATGCTAATGATCAAGATATGGGTTTATAAATTGGGATACATTTCAAGCATGAAGAAGAAAATTCAGTTGGGCAAAAATTTTGCATCTTTGAGCAGAAGGTGGCCATGATATAGGTATTTTTTTTTTGTTTTTACATGTTAGGACCATCGATGGCACAAAGCGATGGAAGGATTTTGCAAGCCATAAGATTTAACCTGATGAGTGGCATCACCCAATTGTCCGAGAAGGAAAAGGCTACCATATGAGCCACGTGAATGCTAATGCAAGCTAGGTTAGCGTGAGATGGAAGCATCACCACTGGTTGTGAGAAGAAGTGGCTGGTAGCATACCCTTAGTTAAGGGACGAGACAAGAGGAACCCGAGAATGCTTGCAGAATCGAGCTCAATAGTGGAGACTCAAGAGGAAAATGGGGAGAGGAAAGGAAAGAATACAGGATCTAGGTGGAGGAAAGTGGAAAAACGTGGGGTAGGAGAAGATAGAGAGAAGCCCTAGACATCTGCACTCACACGACAAGGAGGTATAGGCATTGCATGCTTGTGAGATATGTAAGGTGGCCGATGTCCTTGCACGACATGTAGTGGAATCCAGGCTTCACTGTTACATCCGATTTCCTCATGAGTGCCACAACTGGGATATGTACTTTTAATGGTATAATTAAGTGAGTGATCCAAAAGAAATGTGAGGTACTTTGTTTAACATAGGGTCCTTGCAAGCATGCAACATATTAATTTCAAAGTAACAATTATCTTGCCATAGTCCCTTTAGTGGACCTAATGGTAAAATGACCCCAAGGATGAAAATGATGTCTTAAATACCATCTTAACAAATGAAGTCAACACCTAGGGGAGGGTGCTAACATTCGTTATTAGAATTCCCCCTACTATAACGGAAATATAACATAGTGACAAATGGTAAATTGGTGCCAAAGGACAAGGCTTGCCAAATGATAACCGGAAATCCAAGGTTAGGAGATATCCAATCTAAGGGCATTTAATGGCCTTATCTAGCTAGAACCCATTAGTCGTGAGGTGCCAAAGGAGATGGGGAAACAAAAATATAACCAACCTTTAGAGTCAACCTTGTGGAGAGGCCAAGGTTAATGATGACGGAGTAAGAGAAGAGGTATCTTAGACAATCGTTTCCATAGCAACATCGTGAGAGAATTTAACAAGGGAATAGGGGGGTGTGTGTGTGTGTGTGTGTGTGTACTCGCCCTGCTGCACACCTGAAAAAATAAGGGAGTAGGCCCCTACCTTTCCAGGTGTGGGGCCCACTTCTCAAGATTGAACAATAAAATGTAGTGGTGGCAATCCAAATGAGTTCATCACCAAATGGAGGTAATCTTATACCATTTCCCATTTAGGAGAGCCCTGGTATAGGCACTTTTTTTTTGTTTTTTTAAATGTATTTCTTGTGTGTGTGATGGGTGTGTGTGTAAGTGATGGGGGATGCATCCCCCAATTTAAAAAAAACAAAAAATAGCACCTGAGAGGCCCAGGTGTGTGCAGGCGCGACTTTGGGCCAGATGGGGTCCATGCACCTGGGCCTCTCAGGTGCTATGTTTTGCTTTTTTTAATTGGGGTATGCATCCCCCATCACTTACACACACACCCAGCACATACACAAGAAATACATTTTAAAAAATTAGCCCCTGAGAGGCCCAAGTGCACATAGGTGCGACTTTGGGCCAGACAGGGTCCCCGTCTAGCCTAAAGTTGCACCTGCGTGCACCTGGGCCTCTCAGGGGCTATTTTTTATTTTTGTTTTATTGGGGGATGCATCCCCCATCACTTACACACACACCCATCACACACACAAGAAATACTTTAAGACAAACAAAAAAAAACTGCCTTTACCAAGAAATACACACAAAAAAAACAAAAAAGGCCCCTGAGAGGCCCAAGTGCACCTATCTCACCCAAAGTCGTGCACTTCAATGGAGTAATGAGTTGCAATCAGAATGCTGCACCCAACAGAGATCAGAATGATAAAAATTGGGATCCAATTTTAAACATTCCATTACAAAGAGTGCATTTCTATGTGTTACATGTGGAGATGTGGCTCATTGATAAATTGCTTTAATTGCATGGAACATGAAACCAAAGGAGAGAGTGGCATCATGTATAGCAAGGGTCGAAGCTTTACTCTTGAGCATGGGTCTACATGGGGGGAATGTAAAGTTAATCAAAGATGCACAATTGTCAGGAAAATTAGGAAATGTTCCAAATAAAGTGTTCATGGGAGGCTCTAAGGCATGAAAGTTTTTGTCCAATCATGGAAAACATCGATTAAATCTACATTGGAATTATTGGAAAAAGTTATGTCACATTGCACGACTAATTTGGAAGTTGATCCTCACGTTAGAACCTTGAGAATACGTGGTTGGAAAGAATTGGATACTCTGGTAAAGAACTTGAGGAAGCCTTCCATAGATGACGATGATGTGCAACTATATAAAGTCATTGCGAAAGAGTTCATTGAAGCCATGGTATATGGATGGGGTGAATCACACATTACTCACTACATGGTGTGTTTGGTCTTTGCTATTTTCAAAATTTTAATTGCAATCAATTTATTCTTGTTTACCTCATGTTTTTTCTATGTATGCAGCACATTCTTTATGCTCATGGTCCATGGTTTCTTTGCCAATATGGTTCCTTGAATGCTTGGAGTGCCCAAGGGATAGAAAAGTCTCATTATAGAGCTCGAGGTGCTTATTTCAAGAGTACACAACATGGAGGGGGGATTAATGGAAGTAATGCTCTTCATGAGATGTTTGAGTGGTTCTATCATGGTGTATAGTCGGGTCCTCCTATGCAAGGAATAAAGCTTTGCAAACGGAGTTAGCCCAAGCAGTTCACTGAACTCAAATGAGTAAAAGAAGGCATTCATGGATATCTTCGCAAGCTTCCCAAAAACATAGAAGTTGGATAGCAACCAAAAGTTGTGTGGGAAAGTGTTGGATCGCTAAACCAAATATACTTTGATGTTAATTAAAATTGCACTTCAATATTTCTTGTGGACATTTGATTAATTGGCTCTTTTAAAAAAAAACAAGCGTTAAATTTTGTACTTGTGGATCCAACAAGGGTGGGCGATGAGAAAAGGTTGGGGGAGCAACCTCACGGGACTCTCGAGGGGAATTTCAAAAACCCCTTAAATAAGTTTTTTTCCCCAAAACAAACACCCCTCCTCTTTTTGTAAAAATTTCCTAAAGTTGAATGAAAAACCCCAATGTTTTAATGAATCACTTCTTTACAATGCATGTGGTACACTAAAGTTTTGTGAGATTAACCCCTGAGGAGACGATGACAAATAGGGGGGGGGGAGGAGGGGTTGAGGGGGGGTAAAGGGGGAAGAGGGGGGGGGGTCTAACTAATAATGATGCACAAAATAAATATACCCCTATATATATGCAAATACCTTCATTTTCTCAATACCACTAGTACTCTCTCATACTAATACATTACTTCCTACCGTCATATTTCCCATAGCCCCACGATCACCGACATGGAAAGAACAATGCAGACTGGAAGACCGATTGAATTCCAAAACAAAGCTCCCAATCCCTCCGGATGTATACAATGCAATGATTGAAGAGAGAAGAAAGAGGAGGCAGGAGGAGGAGGAGGAGGAGGAGGAGAGGACAAAAACCAATGAGGAAACAAATGATGATGAAGAAGATCATGGGGAGCAATCCAATCCTCACAGTCAGCCCGAGGCACCTCAAGAGCCAGAAAGTAGACCGGAAGAACAGGAGCGCAAAAGACACAAATTGGAAGAATGGGCCAGAGGACAAGAAGATGCTAGGCAAATGCGAATTCAATCGGCTCAACAACAAAGGGCACAAATGGAGAGCCAACAATGACATGGCACAATGCTACTCAGGACTTTCCACATTCTAGACAGGGTGGAAAATCTTTGCCAAAATTGCATCACACAGCAAAAGGAAAAGGCAAAGCTTGCAGTAGGTGAGGTGGAGGTGGAGGAGGAGGTGGAGTCCCTAGGAGACATTGCAGAAAGTGTGAACCTTCTAATCTCAAGAGCTCCGTTCGCTCGATTGGTGAAAGAGATTATGCAGTCGTACAGGGACAACTATCGTATTCACTCAATCACACTGGCCGCCATACAAGAAGCAGCAGAAGTGGCAATTGTAACTCTTCTTGAGGACACAAACTTGTGTGCAATCCATGCCAAGAGGGTTACGATCATGGCAAAAGACATGCAGCTAGCAAAGCAAATTAGAGAAGACCCACAACTTAGGCCATAGATAAGATTTTTTGTTGTATTCACTATGGACACCAATTTTTCTTGTCAAAAGCAATTTGTGCAAAGATGGTTGTAAATACTTTTTGTAATAGAATCCTTTGGAAACTATTTTTCTTGTAGATTTTCAACTTTGAGCTTTTATTTTCAAGTGGAATCTTGTAGTGTATTATTTACTTCCATATCTGATGTATGTACATAATGTAATTGATTGTTAATGGCAAATAATCATGGTAGAATGTCATTAGTCACTAGTATGCAATTAGTCAATAATGATGGTAGAATGTGATTAGACACTAATATGTGATGGGGGATGCATCCCCCCAAAAAACAAAAACAAAAAAAAGCCCCCAAGGGTGTGATGGGGGTATTTGTTTCTTGTGTGTGTGATGGGTGTGTGTGTAAGTGATGGGGGATGCATCTACAAAAAAACAAAACAAAAAAAAGCCCTTGAGAGGCCTTGGTGCATGCAAGTGTGACCTTGGGCCAGAAGGGGACCCCGTCTGGCCCAAAGTCGCATTTGCACGCACCAGGGCTTCTCGGGGGATTTTTTTTTTTGGTGTATTTCTTGGTATAGTCACTTTTTTTTGTTTTTTTAAATGTATTTCATGTGTGTGTGATGGGTGTGTGTGTAAGTGATGGGGGATGCATCCCCCAATTTAAAAGAAACAAAAAAAAGCCAGCCTCATCATCTGTGATGTCATTCATTACATCTTTAGCATTCCCAAAGTCTTTTCCTCTTTTTACTTGCTCTTTCCCTCTATGTATTTCATACCAATTACATTAAAGAAAAAATTTTCCTAGTGCGATTTGGGAATCACTTTGTGCCCTAGGTTTTCAATCTTTGATACCATTACCGATGTGGCCTCCTCTAGGACCTCCACTTGACACATTTCCATTTCTTGTAAATCTTTGTCTAAATTTTGTAAACCAAGATGAAGGTACGATTTAGGCACTAGTGCCCAGTCTATCTTATAATTTATTAATGCATTACCCATGAGGACAAGCCTACCATTGGTGATGCTGATGAGCATAGTAGCACAAGTAGTAGTGGGCTAAATGTATTTGTAGAACTCCACATTGGTTTGGAGATAGTTTGGGAAGGGTCGATCTCATTGAGGATGAGTAGTATGTTATATGTATGTATTTTGTTTGAACGTTATGACCTGGCAGATCCAAAGGGGGTCTCCTAGTGTTCTACTGTAGCTCTTGTCCAATGCTGTTGGAGATCTGGAAGGGTCAGCAGATTGCCAATGGGGGAACCCTGACAAAACACCTCTGATCACTCAAAGTTGCTAATGTCATGGATGTGGATAAGGCTAGCCATGGTAAACAAGCATTGGCTTGAGGTCGACAAACCAAAATCTCTAGCTCTATGGATGTACATGACCATCTAGAATGTTGCATCAAGATGGGTTCAAGAGACCCCAAACTCAGCCAAGATGACTTGGTGTGGGACCTACGACTTACTGTGTATCATCCATGCCAATAAGAGAACCTACAACCTCTCCAACCAGCCCAGCCCACCACTGAAAGATGAGGAACCTAGCATGGGATGCCATACATACCAATTGGGTGGAAAAAATAATCAAAGCAAAGAGACTTGGTCTAGAGATCTTGGAAGTGAGAGTGAAAGAAACCTCCATAATGCACGAGGTAAAAAGACACACCCATTTGGCCTCTCTTGTTGCCAAGCTTCATGCATCCTCCCTATGGTGCATAGATCCCTTATGCCTGTGGAATCTCGTGTCCCATTCAAATGTTCCCAGATGGTAGATGCCACATTCTTGAAGATATCCATGAGTTGTAAATGTCAAAACTCTATGGAGCATCTAAAAGCACGTCTAACAACACATCTATACTGTGGAGCGTGTTTATAGGTGCGTCTAAAACGTACCTTAGATGCATAGATAGACGTGATTTTAGATGCACAGATAGACACGCTTTTAGATGCACAGACTGCGAGCTGATTTTTGAACCTACTTTTAGCGTGCTTGCTTTTCTTTACATACTTTTAGCGTCGCATGACTTGCTTTCCTATTAACAAACACAGCTCCAGACATCCACACTTATCTCCAAGCACCCACACTCATCTCCAGGCTTACAGAATCATCCCCAAGCACACAAGAGAAGAGGGTGAACAAGGAAGAGAAGGAAGAGAAGCATAGGGTGAACAAGGAAGAGAAAAAAGAGAAGCAGCTTTGAAGAAGGACAAGAAGCTTCCATACCTCTATCCAAGGTAAGTCTCTTGAGGGTTGATTTTCTTGGAAAGTTGCTCTCTTTGGATTCATCCTTTATCGTATGTATCCTTTCTTTCCTTCTCTTTTCATCTCTCTTTTTCTCTCTTATCTCGTCTCTTTCCTTCTCTTTTCGTCTCTTTTCTCATCTCTTTCCTTCTCTCTTTTTCTCTCTTGCCCTCCTCTGTTTTCTCCTCTCTTTCCTTCTCTCTTTTTCTCTCTTTTATCCTCACCTTTTCTCTCTTTTTCCTTCTCTCTTTTATCCTCTCTTTCCTTCTCTTTTCATGGTAACTTTCCTCTCTTATCTCCTCTCTTTCTCTCTTTTTTTCTCCTCTCTTTTCCTCTATTTTCGTCTCTTTTCTCCTCTCTTTCCTTCTCTCTTTTTCTCTCTTTTATCCCCACTTTTTCTGTCTCTTTCTCCTCTATTTTCCTCTCTTATCTCCTCTCTTTTTCTCTCTTTTTTTCTCCTCTCTTTTCTCCTCTCTTTCCTTCTCTCTTTTTCTCTCTTTTATCCCCAACTTTTTCTCTCTCTTTTCCTCTCCTTTCTCCTCTCTTTCCTTCTCTTTTCTCCTCTCTTTTTCTCTCTTATCTTCTTTCTTTTTTCTCTCCTCTTTTTCTCTCTTTTCCTCTCTTTCCTTCTCTCTTTTTCCCCATGTGAAGCTTCAATAGCTTGACATTGAGCAAGCAGATACAGACTTCAGTCACTAATTCAAAGAATGCAGGAGTCTGTAAATGCTTGCTCAATGTCAGGTTGTCACTCTATTTTTTCTTTTGCATCTCGTGACAAGGGCATGCTCAATGGCAATCTTTCTCTTTTCTTTTTTTCAGTTCATCATGTGCCTAGGAAGCTCTTCAGCCTCACCTGATCTTCGGGATGCCATCTTTCGTGAGCTATATAACATTTTGGGGCACCCTCCCACTCCTGCGGTTTTTTAAATTTCTAGCAGGGTGTCTATTTACGCATCTATAGGTGCGTTTGTCTGTTATATAGACGCACCTTTAGATTCGAGTCTGGAGGCACACTAATAGATGTGCAAATAAATGTGCCCGTAAGTTTTTTTTTAGTTAAGGAAATGCGTCTGTGTGCACGTCTGTAGGTGCTTTGTCTTGTTGTGAATCAAGATAATTGTGGGTTGATTTTATTGCTTACGTTATTTTTGTTGTAATATAGAATTTTCTTACTTCTTTTATCTTACTCATGTTGCAAGTTATTTGTAGGTGAGTTATGTACAACAAAAAGAAAGTGAGGAAAGCTTGTTTCAACAAAAAGAAAGAGAGGTGGAGAGGATCCAAGAGTAAGAGCCAAAGAGAGAGAGAGAGAGAGAGAGAGAGAGATGTGTGGATGAAAGAGGGGAGTTGTAAAGGTGAGAAGAATGAAGAGATAGAGGTGTAAAGCTAAAAAGGGTGAGCTGTTAAAAAAAGGGGAAATGACAACCCCCCAAAGCAACCGTGCACCAACGCGTATGAACGAGAAAGGGCGCCAGTGAGGGCCATTCCCAAATAGTCCCGGCGAGAGGGAAAGGGCGCCGATGCAGTCATTCACAAATCGTTAGTAAAATGATATAAGATTGGGGGAGCGGCGCTGCCCTTTCAACAAGTAGCCGTTGCCGGATGCGAAAGAACGACGGAGAATCTTGTGACCCCACGGTGTTTCTCTGGTGCAATACATTCCGTCTTCATCATCTCCGTCGAGGTCATCGTCTTCAATTGTGCTGTTTCTTCATGTTGCAGCAGTAGCAGTAGCTTGAGCTTGAGCTTGAGCTTGAGAGCTTCAAGCTGTTGCTGCTTGGTGGCTATGGTGTCCGTTGATTCTCCCTTCATCTCTTCTTCTTCTTCTTCTTCTTCCCAACAAGCTCCTCATCCTCCTCCTCTGGCTCCTCATAAACCCCTCAGTCGTGATATCCCCTCGTAAACCACTAACACTAACATACACTACATAAGTGTATAGCCATTCTATTGTGGATGATGCAGAATAAGCTACATGAGGTAGCACCATATCCTGTGTCCCTCTTCCTCTCTCTCCCTCTCTCCTTGTGTGTGTGCTCCATCGATCCCCACAACTGGTATCAGAGCTTGGATTCAAGCTTGGCTATGGCGAGCTTCGTAGCTTTGCGAGCATGTGTGTGAGAGAGGTGAGCAGATCAGAGCTTGGAGTGCTGCGTTTTGCGCTCATTGTGGAGCTCAAGGTACTTGTTTTTTGCTGCATAGTGATTGCCCCTTGTGTACTCCCTTTGTGGTGGAGCAGTGTGGGCATCTTGGTAGTAGATCTGCAGCAAAACAGGTAGAAATCATACCCCCCCCAAATCGGCCGCTCTGAACAAAAACAGGTACTTTGTACCTGGGTCTGCATAAAAAACGGCAAATTCGGACGTTTTGGCTATCAAAATAGCATTTTAAAATTTCCTGCTGCGAGAAGCCTATTTTGCAGATCTGCAAGGTATTTGCACGTGGTTTAAGGCATAGGGTCTTGTGTAGCATGCTCCATTGATGTATGTGATTGTGGTTGAGTACCATGGCTCTTTTGTGAGTGGATTCGAGCACCATTCTCATGCCACAGGTCACACATGCATTTCACAAGTTGCAGGTATATCCACAGGTATAGGTCTTGGTTTGGCCATTAGATCTACAGGTTTTGCAGATGTGGTGAGCATGGTTTGCTCAATTGTTGGCCGTGCATGTATTGCATATGAGACAGGTGTACTTCAGTGTATGAGACTGTCTTGCTTCCCTCCATGGTGTTTGGAGAATGTTTAGTCATTTCGACTTGATGTATGACATTTGCACATGATTTGCCCACGCTTTGAGCATGTTTCAGAGCTTCCACAAGTGGTGTTTTGCAAGTGGTGTTCAGCCAGCTTTGGGCTGAATTTAGAGCTATTTTTTGTGCAATTTTGTGAGCTTGCTGCGCTCCAAGTTGTGCACACATATTGATCAATAGTTGGGGCAATAGTTTTCAGCTCATACAAGTGCAAAACATTACTACAGGTGCTACAGGTGCTCAGGTGCGCATGTTGTGAGCAGGTTTATGCGAGTATAGTGTGTACTTGCAGGTGGCATTGTGACAGTGATTGTAGGTGTTTGACTCGGTGGTTTGCCTTGAGGTCTTTTGTTGCAATCACAGGTGTCGAGCATATTTCGCTCACGTGGGAGAGTATCATTCTGTGAGCTCATATGGTTTTGAGCTAGTTGCAATGAGAGAGCACTGGATACACAGGTGTGACAGTGACAGGCATTGTGGCATGTGTATGGGCTGATTTTGCAGCCATTGTGGATGCTATTGTGATGCACGGTTTGTGCATAGTTTGATGCTCTATTATGGTGCCATGTGGATACACTAGTAGCATGTTTTCCGGACAGGGATTCCATGTGACATGATGGGCTAATTTCAGCGTGTATTGAGCATCATTTGCACCCTACGATTGCTCTCGGGTAAGAGAGTTTTGGCATCTCGAGCATTCATTGCTCTTGACAGGACTTGCATACTCTTTTGACATACTTGTTGTCATCTTTTGTTGTGTGGTTTTGCACTTATGGTTATGTATGCAAGTTGAGGCTATCTTGCCAGATTTGTTGCCAGGTTTATGCGCATTGTGACATGCGTTAGAGAGGTGCTTGAGCTTTGCTTTGGCTCATGTTTACAGATGGTCTTGATGTATGATCTGTGCGGATACGAGACATGTGGTCTCCGTACTTGTGCATAGCTATTTGACAGGTTACAGGTTCATGTATGGCTCACTCGGCTGGTTGACATTTGTAGGAGGTGAGCAAACAGTGTGTGCTTTGCATACAGAAGACTGTCAGGGCTATTTGTTAGCCGATTTTTTGCAGGATTGAGGGCTGTTTTGTGGGCTGAAAATTCAGCCATCTTTCCCTCCTTGCAGGTGCCTATGTTCGGCTCAGTTGTGGGTTGATTTGTGGCACATTTGTGGGCTGATTTTGCAGCTATTTGAGGGCTGAAACTTCAGCTATTTTTTCCTCTTTGCAAGTGGTCATTTATGCACGGTTTGAGTGCTAAATTTGGTTGGTGATGTGATTCATCGATATCGCATATCATTTGGACACGGATTTATGTTCTTGTATCCACTCTCGTAGGAGTGAGATTGTTTGTATGCTCGTAGTGGCTACGGGTTATACATAGTCACAAGTTACAGGTTCTGCAGGTTTACAAGTACAGGTTACGTAGTTGTCAAATTTTGCAACACTACTTGTGGGATGCGTTTTGAGCATTGTGTTTGTTCACTACTTACGCATATGGTTATGTGCTTTATGCTCGGTTGAGAGCTGTTATCCCCGTGTTGAGTCGTTGCGATTTTCTACTTGGCTTAGCAGAGGTCGGACACTGCATTTCTGTTATCTTTGATAGAGCTATACTTGAGATACAGTTTGCATATGCGAGAATCAGGTTGATGTGGTTTTATGCTTGATTAGCGTAGTGGTTGAGTGGTCTCAATTTGACATATACAATTTTGACATCCAACTAGCAAATATGTGTGATGATTCTGAGTCTACGATGATGACTCTGAGAGACGGCGGTCTTGTTCTTGTCAATAGTTCAGATGTTGGCATTGTGGTCACACAGGACACATTAGACGACGTTGCTTCAGACGTATGAGGCAACAACGACGATGTATGCATGATGCATGTGTGGTATTGACACAGACTAGAGAGGTGGCAGAGTATATACATATACAATTTTTACATCCAGCTAGCAGATATGTGATGATTCTGAGTCTACGATGATGACTCGTGAGAGACAACGGTCTTGTTCTTGTCAATAGTTCAGATGTTGGCATTGTGGTCACACAGGACACATTAGACGACGTTGCTTCAGATGTATGAGGCAACAACGACGATGTATGCATGATGCATGTGTGGTATTGACACATACTAGAGAGGTGGCAGAGTATGCTAGTGACGGTGATGTCATGTTTACCTCTAGTGTTCCTCTTGTTTACATGTCTGGTACAGGTGGCACTTCTTCGCATTGGTTGCTAGATGATTGTGCAGAGTTCCACATATCCTCGCATCGTGAGTGGTTTAGCACTTTCTCTAGTGCGAGACTTGGCCATGTTCATCTTGCTGATGGTTCAGCGTATGACATAGAGGGTGCAGGAGATGTATGCTTGTCTTTACCTAGTGGTGCATCTTATGTGCTACGGCATGTGCAATATGTTCCTGGGATTGCGCAGAGTTTGATCTCAATGAGACAGCTAGCAGACAGTGGATGTCGTGTACTGCTTGGAGAGCAGTCATTTCGCATGCAATTGGGTCGCCTAGTCATTGTGCGAGGAGCTAGGTCCTACATTATTTACCCATTACAGGTTTCTGAGATACAAGATGGTATAGTCTCAGTTACGACACTGACGTATAATGAGCGAGAGATGAGACGTGTCTCATTCACAGGTGAGCTTCAGTGTGCTCAGGAGCCAGAAATGGATGCATTGTTCTTTGATGCATCCGATTCTCTTGAGGATACAGCTGTGCATGATATGTCTGCAGTTGAGTTAGCGATTGCAGAGGTAGAGCGGCTTTGCTCTATTGAGTCACAGCAGGGCGAGCCATCGGGTATGATGGTGGAGATGACTGATTTGGATGCTGCGGATGCAGCGATTATGTAGTCATTTCTTGATATACTTATGCCAGATGCTGACATGGTTATGCCAGGACATTGGGATCCAGTCTCTATGGATGCGGGGAAGATGATGAGTACCCCGGGATCGACACATCCATACTCGACTTGTCCTAATGATGATGCAGTAGATGCATATTGCACTGGGATGACTGATATGGTCAGGTTATTCGAGATTGTGTAGCTTTTGTCAGTGTTCGGGATTCTCATGTATGACCTTCTAGTGTTGAGACCCGACATAGCAGCTGCAGTGGGAGCATTTGCAGTGGGAGTTGTTAGTCATATGGTGACTGACATTGGCATGGAGCATGGTGGAGCTACTCAGGTCATTACAAGATACCTGTAGGATGTGCGTGCATGCTCTAGCAGGGATACACATGTATGGTTATTGCTGGAGCAGATATAGATGCATGCATGCAGCTCGAGAGAGAGCGTGGGCGTTGGTTGAGAGTCAGTCATATCTCTCATCCATTGTACATACACTAGTTGTAGGCTAGTAGGCTCTCACTTATCAGCACATTGGCTTTTAAGTGGGAGGTTGTTGGGGTAAAAGGCCAATGGCCAGCCGCCCAGTGTGAATGCCCACTAACACTAACATACACTACATAAGTGTATAGCCATTCTATTGTGGATGATGCAGAATAAGCTACATGAGGTAGCACCATATCTTGTGTCCCTCTTCCTCTCTCTCCCTCTCTCCTTGTGTGTGTGCTCCGTCGATTCCACAGATAGAGTTAGTCGCAGATTTGGGGGCCTACAAGTGAGCCTAAGAGGGTATGGGGACCATCCAAAGTCAAAAGGGGGAGTAAATGCCTCAAGAGGTGGTGGGGGTAAGAGAGAGGCAAGTGGAAGACTAGTGGGGCTCAAGGAGGACTCTCCACCAATGAGAGGCCAATATGGAATCCTCCATTCTTCTAATGCCCAAGCCTTCCCATTGGCTGGTTTGCTAATCACAAATCTTAAGGGACTAGTCCAAGAGGCCCTTTTTGAGTCCAAAATTCCCCTAATGCCTAACCATGCAAATAATATACAATGGACACAATAATTTGCATAGAAATTAATGTAGATGAGGTTAAGCCCATGCAAAGTGCCATTCCCATGTCTAATGATGCTCTTGATGCATGTTTTTGGATTCTTGTTCATGATAGGTGGTGGAAAACTAGGAATAATACATGGTCAACCATGAAAATGATATTTGATAGGAATGGTACTTTGAATAGTACTTCAATTTTTTGAGACTAATTATTGTACAAAGTATCATTCCCATCGAAGACTCACACATTCGAATGAGGCTCCCACATGCATGTTTTTTGACCCTTGTGCATGATGCATGGTGAGAAATGAGAAAATTGCATTCTTGACCATGCAAACGATATTCAATGGAGATGGTACTTTGCATATGACTTTAAGTGGATGCGATTAAGGCCCATGAAATGCTTATCAAAGTTTCACACATTAAATGAGGCACCATGATGCATGCTTTGTGACCCTCATGCATGACATGTGGTGAGAAATGAGGAAAAATGAATCCCTGATCATGTGAACAATATATGATGGGCATGGTACTTTGTATGAACCTTAAAGTGGATGAGATTAAGGCCCGTGCAAAGTACAATTCCCATGCATCAAATTGGATTAAATTAAGCTAGATATTCATAGTGCGAGCCAACAACTTGTTTTTATAGCCAATTAAAACAAGGACAATTTGAAAGTGAAGCCATTTTTCATGACAAAACTAAGTTGTTAGAAATACTATCTGCTATTCTCAAAACACTATAATATTTCTGCCATTTTTTCTCAATTTTCACCCATGCCAATTACATTAAGGAAAATTTTCCTAGTGCAATTTGGGAATCACTTTGTGTGCTAGGTTTTCAATCTTTGATACCATTACCAATGTGGCCTCCTCTAGGACCTCCACTTGACACATTTCCATTTCTTATAAATCTTTGTCTAAATTTTCTAGACCAAGATGAAGGTATGATTTAGGCACTAGTGCCCAGTCTATCTTATAATTATTAATCTCTCCATATTGCTCTAATAATTTTGGTTTTGTAGTGGTCCTTCTAGCCAATGGGGATGCTATTTTGGTACATCGTCTTCAACTATGCCTTGTCCATGGCACAAGGCCTCAAATTTCTCTTCCATGGAGGTGTTGTGAGGATCCCTTGAAGCCATGTTGAATAAAAAAGTGTAAATATAAGTCCTCTCTCTCTCTCTCTATGTGTGTGTGTGTGTGTCTCTCTCTCTCTCTCTCTCTTCCTCTCTCTCTCTCTCTCTCTCTCTCTCTCTCTCTCTCTCTGAATGTAAATTGTTGATATCCAATTATAGTTGTTAACTCTTGCATGGATTGCCTATTGCTGTGAATTCTAGAATATGCAGATCGACAAGGCCAACCATCCATGACTGCTGATAATTTCTATAGAACAAGCACTTGTATTTACATTTTACATAATCTTTTAATGTTGGTACCTACATAAATAAGTATCTTTTCTTTGAGGTCCATTTCAATAATTAGTGACGTTATTTTATATGCACATTATGGTAACAAAGGTGAGCCCTTATTTATGCACATAACTGACTTTCTTTCCAAGCTCTCATAACTATCATCCACTATATTCTTTGCATGTCTTCCTACAACCTTTGCATTGAACTTCGGGTATTCGATGCATGCCATTTTTGGCATGTTGAGCGAGTCTGTCTCGAGGGCAAAGCATTTTGGGCATCTAGTACACATATAATCTTGGCCATCAAAGTTGTTTGTATTTCCAACTTGTTTTTTTTGTTGCAAGATCCTACAGACTTTTAAACTTTGTTATAGTATCACTAGATTCAAGCTTCAATGAGCATCCACTATGTGGAGAATTGTGTTTGAGAATCCAATGATGTATTTTAAAACTACATGCTCAATAATGTGGATGTTGAGTGAAATCTTTAAAAGATTAAATTAAAAAATTTACCAAAAATTACATAATTCTTATCACTCTCCTTCCTCCCTACCTCTCTCAAGCATGATTGAAAAAAGGGATTGCATTTGTGAGAAAATAAGGGAGTGCATTCTCTTTTTCTCTCCTTTCTCCTCTCTTTCCTTCTCTTTTCTCCTTTCTTTTTCTCTCTTATCTCCTTTCTTTTTTCTCCTCTCTTTTCCTCTCTTTTCATCTCTTTTATCATCTCTTTAGTTCTCTCTATTTTCCTCTCTTTCTTTCACCTTGTCTCTCTTTCCTTCTCTCTTTTTCTCTCTTTCCCTCCTCCGTTTTCTCCTCTCTTTCCTTCTCTCTTTTTCTCTCTTTTATCCTCACCTTTATTCTCTTTTTCCTTCTCTCTTTTATCCTCTCTTTCCTTCTCTTTTCGTGGTAATTTTCCTCTCTTATCTCCTCTCTTTCTCTTTTTTTTTCTCCTCTCTTTTCCTCTATTTTCGTCTCTTTTCTCCTCTCTTTCCTTCTCTCTTTTTCTCTCTTTTATCCCCACTTTTTCTGTCTTTTTCTCCTCTATTTTCTTCTCTTATCTCCTCTCTTTTTCTCTCCTTTTTTCTCCTCTCTTTTCTCCTCTCTTTCCTCTTTTTTTCTCTCTTTTATCCCCACTTTTTCTCTCTTTTCCTCTCCTTTCTTCTCTCTTTCCTTCTCTTTTCTCCTCTCTTTCTCTCTTATCTCCTTTCTTTTTTCTTTCCTCTTTTCCTCTCTTTTCCTCTCTTTCCTTCCTACAAACACCCCCCAGGAGTCGGTAGTATAGACTCCAAACCATCCCAATCCCACACCAGCTGAGATTACCCTAGCAGAGTCGAGACACCCAGTTGGCTATAGAGCCGAGCCCCTTTCCCCCCCTATGGTCAGGAGGTCCTTCTACCTCGTAGAGCTGTTGGTGTACTCCCGTGCCATCGAGAGTCACTTCTCCAGCTAAGAGTGGCTAGCATACCCCTGTGCAATCGAGAGTCGCTTCTCTAGCTATGAGCAGCTAGTGTACTAGCTTGACATGATAGGGTAGCAGGCATAGTAGCAGGGAGAGCGGTGGGGGATGCACGGCACAGTGCTTTGGGTGGGGTAGTGGTGGGGACGGGGATGATTCAGATGATGCAGACGTGCCAAAGGGTGATGGTACGATTTTCTATGATGTCACTCAGACAGGAGGCATCTTGATAGATGCACGGGGGAAGGACATCATGGCCTTCATGCACTCCATAATTGCTAACAACTACAGAGATTGCTTTATTCACTACAAAGACCATCCAAAAAAGTTGGCTCATGAGACCCTCGCTGCTGTTCGCTCTAGGTATCCCAATCCCCCCAATATTCAGTTCATAGATAAATGGGCCAAGTCAAAGATTATTATGATACTTGGCAATAAAATATCTTCGCTTAAGAGGCAGGTACTAATCGAGATTGCCAGGCTTGAGGGTGACCGATTGCCAGGCTCGAGGGAGGTCAACCACCAAGGGGCCAGCTCCACATTGCTCACAAGTGTGAGTGGAAGAAAGAAATGAAGGTAGCGAAGGTGGACCCCAGTCTGCAGCACATGGAGACATGAAGCATCCAAATGGAGCAATATGGAAGAGTGCATTTTGGAGCAAGGGGTGTTGAATCATGGGAGGCCTAATTTGTAAGTATCGATCTCAAATTATGTTGTTTATGTAGTTTATTAGGAGGTTGTTTCTTTGTACTAACCCCTCCGCAAATTGTGTCATCTTGCAGCTTAATATTGTGGGCAAGTACCCTAATCCTGTTGAGATAGCCTACCACCACCACCATCGCAGAGGAGATACATGGAGGCACTTCTATGATGATGGGTTGATTACTAAGGAGCAGTATATCCAGGCTACTGGAGCGCTCCCCCAGGTATTTGAAAGTAATTAAATAATGTCAATATTATAAGTAAATATTTGATTTTTCATACATTGATACTTGTTGTCCCTCGTTTACAAGGCCTTGCGGCTGATCAGGAGGAAGAAGATGAGGAGGAAGGGGGCGAAGAAGGGAGCGAGGATGCAGAGAACTTAGATTAGTCATAGAAGTAGTGCTAGCTACTCTTTATTGTACTTGAAGCCACTGGCTTGGCTTCGTGCCTCTCTTGTATATACACTCCTCTTATTTTTTGTACTTGAAGCCACAGGACATGGCTTGTCTTCATGCTATATGTACATACAAGCACTTTTTGAGCTATGAATTAATATACACTTCTTTTATTTTTTTGGCTTTCAATTTCCTTGTGCAACATTCTATCAATTAATGCCTTGTGAACTAAACGTGGAGTTGTAATGTTTTATTCGAAATTGTAATCGTCGGCTATAGACGTGCTTGCAATCGTGCTAGTTAAAATGCGGTTGGCTGTAAGAATTGAATTGCACAATGTGGAAATGAGATTCTTGTAACTACATAGCATACACAACATACACAACATTCTGTTCAACCACACAAAATTCTGCTTTTATTAACAAAAAATATTCTGTAGAGCATCTATAAGTGCATCTATATATGCGTCTCTCTGTTTTTTTTTAATTTCTAGCAAGGCGTCTATTTGCCCATCTATAGGCATGTCTGTCTGTTATATAGACGCGCCTTTAGATGCGAGTCTGGAGGCACACTAATAGATGTGCAACTGAGACATGCAATTAAGTTTTTTCTAAGTTAAGGAAATGCGTCTGTGTGCACGTCTGTAGGTGCTTTGTCTTGTTGTGAATCAAGATAATTGTGGGTTGATTTTATTGCTTACGTTATTTTTATTGTAATATAGAATTTGCTTACTTCTTTTATCTTACTCATGTTGCAAGTTATTTGTAGGTGAGTTATGTACAACAAAAAGAAAGTGAGGAAAGCTTGTTTCAACTAAAATAACTCCCATTACATCAAGTTTTCTTACTAAAGCAATGATGAGGATAAGGATGAGTGTAGAATATAAAAGAAATTCGCTAAACCCCAAGATACTGATCAATTTAAGAGCACTTTTTAATTTAACATTGATGGGATCAAGGAAAGGATCACTTTAAAGTTTACATAAAAAAGAGACTATGATCACTTTTACCTTCCTCTCCTTTTAGTTTGGTATTCTTGTTTGTTTCTTTAGAAAAATCAAAAGCATAACTACAAACTTTAGTATGGTATCCTTTAAACCAAGGTAAAAAGAGGTGACCTTGTTTTGGTGCATATCTTGGTTCTAAAAGTAATTATTGAAACAAGGAAGGCATTGTGCTAGAGTAAATTGGTGAGGAAAACGAAACATACATGGGATCATGATATGTGGTGCTCGAGTGAAAGGAGTATTCAAAGCGAAGTAGTGATTTATTAATTGAAATGAAACACATATGATTCATAATTGTTCATCAAATATTGAACAGCTTATTATATAATTAGCCATGATTAGCAAACATCCACCCCAACCAAAATCAAAATTAACTAATAATGTTCATCGTGTCCCATCATTGACAAATAGGGCTAATGTTATAGGGAATTATCATGCACTCCAACATACTTGACGGAGAGGAATCGCTACATAAATGGCTTGAAACAAGTTGTTAGAATTGGTTTTCTTAACCTAAAGTGATCTGCAGAAGATATGGAAGACTTCCATGTTAGCTATCCTTGGTGAATTACAGGAATGCGTAAATGTATTGGTGTGCTAAGGTGAGGTGAAGGTGATCCCATCTAACCTGCTCACGCGAGTGTCAATCGCTCTCAAGATAATTAAGATAAACATGATTTATCATGGTTGACCTAGTTGGTGTCTTGATGCTCGAGGTAGCATTGGGGTCTATAAACAACTCTCACCACATATGCCGAAAGCATACGAATGCCAAAAGCATCTCTATGAGGGAAGGAGGAGGGATATTACATGTTGCACTATGCGTCCACTTTAAACATGGATCGAGTTTTCATGAAGCACCTTAGGTTGTGGAGTGAAATTCCCCCATCTATTGTTTGATTTTATATAGTTAAAAAGTTAAAAGATTTCCTACGTAAAGAGTACCTCTTTGACATGGAGATTGTTGGCCATGTTACGTTACGTGCATGGTTTCTCTCTATAATTCTAGACGGAAACATTTCCATCAACTAAATTTCTGCATCGCGATTTGGCTTCGTCTCACCATCTGATACGGTTGCACCGCATTTCTGCTGTGAATTGCGTTCCGATTCTCCTGCTCAACTCTCCATCGAAAGCGTTACACAGGTATTGTAGCTCTTCCAACTGCAAATTGTTAGATGTTGTAGCGTTTTTCCTGCTGCTGATCGTTTCCTTCGCAAATTATGATCGTAGGATCTGGATATCATCCCGCCATGAACCACACATACATCAACCTTACAATCGTCGCGGCAAAGGGTCTCAAATCCGTGGCGCTGTTCGGGACGAACCAGCCGGTGGCAGTGGCTTGGGTGAACGTACTGGATACGAGGAGCACGGACGTGGCGGTGGACGGAGGCACAGACCCGGTATGGAACCAGCAGCTCATAATCCCGGTGGACGAGACGAAGCTACGGGAGAAAGGATACGCGGCGCTGAGGGTGCAGATTTTCCACCGGTGCTTCGTGTGGTGCGCGAAGCCGATCGGGATGGTGCAAATACCGATGGAGGATGTGCTGAGAGCGGGGAAGAATGCGAGCAGGAAGGTGGAGACGTATCCAGTGCGGGGAGCGTTCGGGAGGAAGAGAGGGATGCTGAGCGTGATTTTGGAGATGGGGAGCGATGGAGGATCGATCGAAGGAGATGAAGATGAATCAGATGAGACGAGCTCAATATTATTATCGAGCAATGGCGGAAGATCAAGCAGTTCGAGATCGGAAGAAGATCAGGTAGAAAAACTTCGACGTCCTCAAAAAACAGCTCCTCCGCAGCTTCCTTCCTCTACCTCAGCTAGTCTTCCTCCTCGCCCTCCTCCATCTCCAGCTCCCTCCCAGCTTCCTTCCTTGCCCGCCAAGATCGATCAACCTCCCACACCTCCCATTCCAATCCCACAGTCTCGCCAACCATCTGCTGCCGCTCCACCACCTCCTCGCGCACCTCATCCTCCTTCCCTCAGTTCTCCCTTGCCCATCCCCGGAACTCCCACTGATCAACACTCAGAATCAATCCAGAACACTTTCGCCCTCTCCCCTGAACTCCACAACACGAACACCGCCACCCCCCGGCTTCCCCCCTCCGGCGCTCCCTCTCCTGTCCTGCCTCGCCAGCTGCCTTTCCCAACCGTCCCCGTCGGTGCCCAGATGGGTCTTTCTCCCGCTTCCGATCTTGAGAGAAAGAAAACACTGCCGAAGCCAGCTTCTTCTCGCCCAGGGCTCCCTGCCCCAACCATCCCCGCTGGTGCCAAAATGGGCGTTGTTTCCGCATCCGAAATCGAGAGAACGCAAGCAATTCCTGACGTGCCCTCGCCAGCTCCCTCTCCGCAGCAACCGCTGCAACCAACTATCCCAGGTGCAAAGACTGGTCCTATTCCCGAAAGGAAAATCGAGAGGAAAAGAGCATTCCCAAGGCCCTCAGCTCGATACCCTGTGCCTCCAGAGGCTGATCTCCCAGGCGCAAAGGCGGGTGCTGTTCCCGATTATAAAATCGAGAGGGAGAAAGCGATTCCAGCGCCCGGGCCCGCTCCAACTCCTGTGCCTCCCGAGCCTCTCGGAGGCAGTCCGGCAGGCTTTGCTTCCTCAATCGAGAGAAAGCAAACCTTTCCAAAGCCGTCAGCTCCTTCTGTGGCTCCAGAGCCTCTCGAAGGCAGCCAGATCGGTGCAAAGGCAGGCGTTCTTCCTGAAACGAAAGCAATCCCCTCACCTGTGCTTCAAGAGCCCATTGCACGGGCCACGCCTACACCCTTTCAAAAATTACTTCCCGCCACTGATCTCCCTCAGCTCACATCGAACGCAGACGGAGCCTCGCAGAAATCATCTGCCACCACTGACGAATCATCAAAACCTCCGTCCTCCATTGATTTACCCGATCATCAGGCCAGACAAACACCTGCCTCGCCTTCGGATCCCCTCCTTGTAGAAGACGAAACCGCTGCTGGCGAGTATCTGTCTGCGGGGACAACGTTATATGATGATCGTCTCTATGAACCTTTCCCACTCTATCCGGCACCAGATTACCCGCTCCTGCTCTATCCTCGATCGCTTTATCCTCCAGAATTCTACGACCTGGATGTAGACGTTGAAGAAGAGGTTTGAATTCATCTGTCGACAAGCTGCGATAAGAAAATTTAGATGGAACGTTGTTTTGAGAACGTTAGCCTTGGATTTGGACGTTGCTTTGTAACTAGGGCTTGTGACATATCCTATGGTGTGTCCGAGTTTGTATTCTTTGAATAATGAAGTTTGGAATGAAGCACATGAAACATCGATTGGAGTCTAAACACATATTCACCGATTTGAGCGGACAGTTTCATTTATCATCTAAGAGGTGCCCTATGTACTGATGCTCTCGATCGCAAATTGGTCTCTCTCTCTCTCTCTCTCTCTCTCTCTCTCTCCCCAATCACTTCATTCCTTCTTTCTGTACCTGCAAGTTATTTCCTTCTTAAAGGAGTTGGGCTGACATTGCCTCAGAATTTTGCCCCTCTCACCTATATTTGCGAAATTAACGAGTGAAAATAACTTAATGCTGCTACATTCCACGGGAGTTGGGAACATCCCCCAGCTATTCCTTCGTCGATTTGAATCTCGCTGGAAATCTCTCTTTGTTTTTTTAAAACCTCGAAGAGCTTCAATTGGATCGTAGTCCCCTAATCGGAAGTGTCACATTATGCCAATCAATATAGAAACTCAGAGTTGTATTCAATGCTTGAATAGAATTAGATTGATATGAATGAATACTTCGTGATGTAGGAGATTAGGTGACGGTTGCCACAGGGTGTGACTATTCACATCACGGTGCTTGAGCTTGTGTGTGAAGGATCTTGGTGATCTTACATTCCTATACTCCCCCTTAAGATCAGTAAGATCTTAAAGAGTTATAGAGTGAGGTTATTGTGCAAAGTAAAGAGATGCACCCCCTAGTGTTGTGGTGCTTCGCATGTCTATCTATATGCTATAATTTGTACAATATGTAATGCAGTTCCTATTTATCTATATGCTATAATTTGTACAATATGCAATGCAGTTCCTATCTATCCAGGATCTAATTCTGCTTGAATTATCAGTAACATTATCATTTTTGTCTTCTTCTTTGAGCCGGATACATAGGAGACTTCTTGTAGCTTCATTTCTTGAGCTTGTACAGAGATTCTCCCCCTCAAGCGAGAGAAAGGGAAGAAGGTAGTGGCCTGATCGTGATATGTAGGTTCTTGATCTCCTTCGTTGTCCCCTGCATGTAATTGGTCATCCTGCTAAATATTGAAATGGTCTTGATTATTGTCAAATCCATGAGAATCATGTTCTTGGACTTTTATCTAGATCTTCAGCATTTGATTCGGCTTGGTCTGTAGTATCGGCCTCTAGTTGATCAATGCTTTGATCTATTCTGTCTTCAAGTTAATCAATGCTTTGATCTATTCTGTCTTCAGGAGTTTCATTTTCATCAGCATCACTTCCTGCAACCGTAGATAATTGTGCTTTCATTGGATGGAGGTATCCATCGACCTCTTCTCCATTCGTAGAGGTAGTCCTGTGTTTAGCGATCCTTTGTTGGGCGGGAGGCAATCTTCTTGTTTGTTGTTGACGCTCAAGGCAAAGTTGTTGCCCTGCCGGTCTTCGGATGTTTTGTTGAGCGCCTGGTCTTTTTGATCCAGGTCTTCCGGGTTTGTGCCCGTGAGTACGTCTACTTGGGGCTGCAGATCACCGTGACTTTGCTCACATGCAGTTGGCCCATCGTGATGCTGATGAGGATTATTTGTGCCGCTGATGGAAGGCTGAATTTTGCCCTCATTCTCTCCTTGCTTTTGCGGGATGTTGTTTTGACGATTGTCATCGTCTTTGCTCTCATTGGACTAGAGTGGCAGCAGACCTTTGCCTGCTCCGTTGAGGGACTTTGGTTGTTTGAGGAGCTCTTTCTCATTTGTCACTCCATCTCTCAGGAGGATGAGGAGCCCGAGGTCAGATGCGGAAAACGTAGAGGGATTGGGCCCCTCTCTGACATCTGATACCATATAGAAACTCAGAGTTGTACTCAATGCTTGAATAGAATTAGATTGATATGAATGAATACTTCGTAGGTGACGGTTGCCACAGGGTGTAACTGAGTGTTCACATCACGGTGCTTGAGCTTGTGCGTGAAAGATCTTAGTGATCTTACATTCCTATAATCAAGAGTGTCCTTACCTCCAAGTTATCAAGGTATCATAATTTCCTATTTGGATCGATTTCGTCCTTCTTAAGCGACTGCGAGCTTGATTTGAGCTACAATCTGCTGTCAGGATCAGTACTTCTTGCAGAGTTGACTCAGCTCACGGGGGTCACCAGGTCGATTCAATTGTTTACACATACATGTTGTTGCTCTATTGCAATGTAGTTGCTATTATATCATAACAATGAAAGAAGGAATGCAAGAGATGGCGAAGAAATTGGAGAGTCACAACAAGAAATTGTCCATAGCTACTAGGCATTCAAATCTACCTTCTTTGTTGCATTTCACATCCTTTAGCCTCAAAAAGGGTAATCGGTCAACAGATTACCATAGAAATAGTAACTAATATCACCATAGAATCGTAGCTGATTTGTCATTGCTCACTTGGAGGGGTCGTCACTTTGTCCCCCCCTAAGAATGAACAGATCATGAGTTTTAAAAAATTGAACCTTTAATAGTCCTTCAATGAATGTACTTTTATTGGTTGATGATCTAATAAGGAGCAATCCAATTAGGATGGAACTTTTTGGCCAATCCTTTTTTCTTGTACCATAAAGAGATCTCCAGTAAAAAAGCTTACAGGCTTGTGTCTTCTATTGCAAAGTGTTCTTTGTCGACCTTGAGCTCGAAGATGTTTAGTAGATTTATTTTTTTTCGAAAACACTTTCTATATATATAAAAAAGGTAAAAAGTAAGTTCAGTCTCATACAAGACAGGTACAAAGGTATCCTACACCCATCAACGATACAACTTACAATTTGAGGTTTTTTCGATCTCAACAATTTAAATGCCATTCTTAATGAGACTTCCAACTCTTGGAAACAAGCCTCAAACCTATACTTGTTTTAAAAATCGTCCTATTCTTGCCTCCCCAAATGCAGTTAATAACAATAGCCCTAATAACCTGTCAAACCTTCCACAACTCATCATTCATGCCACCCTTATTGCCTAGAAGCGTAAACTTCCATTCGAAGGGAAAAAAGAACTACATCGCACTAAACCATCGAACTGCTCTTCTCCATAGCAGAAGAGCAGCGGGGCACTCTCAAAACATCACTAACTTACAGAAAACACAAAAAGGTGATTCCATTTGGCTAACAACTTGCCAACATGTACTTTCCACAGTAGCAAATTATACCTAAAAGAAAGCGTGGCAATCCCCAGGGGATTCACTCTTCATTAAATGGGGATGTCACCTGCATGCATGAACTTCAAGAAAACCCCCTATTTAAGATCCAAGTAGGATGATAAAACACCCCTATTTAAGCTTATAAGATACCACCAAAATTCTATTATGCCCCCCCCTTCCCTTAAATCTACATTCTTTCTCAAGCATTAGATTACACAATAAGCAAATTTAGATTACTTTTCCTATGACTATTTAAAACCATATACAAAACCAAACGTGTTTGGACTAGTTACCCAAGGTAGCCTATACTATGTCCCCCCCTCTAAATATGGCATGGCCCCCCTAACTTAAATTCATTATTGAGAAAAAATAAAAAGGGCCCCCACCCCTAATGTATAAGCTTATGCCTCATTTCAAAAAAAGCCCCTATTGTACACTCACCTGATATCATAAGTTTCCTCTTGTAATCCCCCGAGGGCAACCCACACTCTATCCAATCTTCTCATCTAAGAATTTAGTGTATCTTTAGGAGCATCCTTAATCTTCCACTTTACACACAAATCTGCAACCCTTTCGCCTAGCAACCCTTTCACTGAGTATTTCAGACTATGGGATTTTGACTTCATACTTGCATAGTACTATGTCTTGCCATGGATCCTTGAATCCCCTTGGTCCATTCATCTCAATCAAGTGTCTTGTAATCATTGCCCATGGCTGAATTGCAATGAAGCTTGAGGAACCATTTACCAATCATTTTCCTGCAGACCATCTCTTCTCATCCAAGTCCACCTTTCTCCTTACTATCCACCATATAGTTCCAATCAATGGCATGCCATTAATCACTCCTCCATATAATATTTCTTATGAACCATTTTCCTTAGTGAATTATCTAGAAAATGGGAATGCAAAGATTAGATACACAGAGATCGACATCAAGTACACATGGTGCGACAACAATCCTGCTAGCAAAGGATAGTTTAGCATTCTCCCATGCTGCAAACTTATTTAGCATCTTACTATGTGACAATCAAATTTATCTTTCAGGCTAAGCGCAAAATCTATGGAACAACCCAATTTCATTTGCTCTAATGTATTTGAGAGGAAAGTGTGTAGGCTAGTCAGGTAAGGTGTCCAAATTGCAGTTGTTTTGTCCTGATTAAATTTAGAATTTGAGACCATAGAAAACTCCTCAAATACTGCCACAAAATTCTTTATATTCTCCTCCCTTCCAACTAGAAGACTAGTATTATCATTACCAAAAAACTTTGTGCAATTGTTAGATCCATCTGGCAGTGTCGACCCTCTAATGCATCCTTGATTATGCCAGTAGTCTAACTGGCAAAGAAGAGGCCCAATCACAATGGAAAATAACAAAGGAGCGAGAGCAAAATGAATTTGCCTAAAAAAGATGGTGAATCTTGGAAATAATCTTCCCTGAATCAGCCCACTATCGATTCTTGAATATTTGTACTATAGCCTACCCTCACATAAGGAAGGGACATCAGGGATTTCCAAATCATGTAAAGACTTTAATTTTATGTTATTAACTAATGTGATTATGCAATCAAGTGAAAAATATCATCATCTTTGTGTAAGCGAGAATTTTACTGCTAGTATGAGATTATATATCAGTGGTATAATTATATCATTGATCTATGGGCCTATATTGATTGTATAACCTTTAATACACTGTGTTTATATCGTCGGTACATTTTCAATATAATCTAAAAATTCCCATCGGCATTTTTGTAGTTGGAGATCTTACTTGGTAAGTTTCTTGCACTAGTTTGGGGCTTCCATGGTGGCATGGCTACTCTTCTCAATCCTGGTATTGGGTATGTGTAGGAAAGAAACGCTATGGTGGCCTTGTATCATTGTTCTATCTTATATTCAATTTGGGTGTGGTAAAAAAATTGGCATGATTGTCGCATTGGTCTGAAGCTTCCATGATGGCACGGTTTCTTTGCCCGATACTTGGATTGGGTGGGATAGCAAAGTGCTCGGGGGGTTCACTTATCATATGTAACCCTATCACGTGAGTTCAACAGAAGGTTATTTTTAATTTGTGAATTTTACAAAAATTAATTTACATAAGGGAGTATTAAAATTAATTTTTGGAAAAAATTACATATTTGTATAGGAAAAGGGTATGTTTTATTAAGAAAACATTTACAGATAAGGGATTTGTAAAATGGGCCTTGAACGCACGTGATATAGAGCGTTTATACATAGTGACCCCCTTGAGGCAAAGTGTCACTATGGTGACTCATAAATGTTAATGTGTATTTGTTTTAGGTACTTAGACATTTGATAATCATGTTTCCAATGCTATATCTAGTCTTTAATTTCACTTGGGTATGAAAATCATCGGGATTGCACTACTATTTTTTTCCTTATGCAAATTTAAAATGATTTATGTATAACTTGAAAGTAGAAACTATAAACTTGCATATGATAAATCATTCGTGAAATAAGTAATTGCATATGATCTTTTCATGAATCATATCTTGCATCAAATATGTCATTGATATAAAATCATGAAAGATAGTGATTGTTTTATGGTAGGCAGACCCTACATTTTTTAGATAATTTGTACACCCAAACTTAGATTCTACCAAAACCTAGAGATTAGAATAGTAATATAATGAACTATCTATTACACCAAAGTCTAAATTCATGATATGACAATACAAGGTAATGGTCAGTTTTTGACACTAATACCGACCAAAATGACAGTATTTCTTTTACTTTTGTAGGCACAAAGTCACGGTATTAGTGTTAGTATATACGGATAGAAAAAGTGTCGTTATATACCGACACTTTACAAAAGCTTCTAAAAAAAAGTATGGGGTAGAATAGGGCTTGTTTTTGTATGTATTTTATTAAAAGGTAATAGTTACACATGCTCATACAAAATTTCCTCAAACTCTCCAATCATCATATCTTATGTATTAAAACACTGTCCCTTAGGGGAGATGCAAAATTAGATACAAAATGGAAGCATTGCTGAAGGTATACTAATTACAAAATAGCAAAGTTGCCAAAGGTATACTACTACAAAATGGCAACATTGCCGAAGATATACTACTACAAAATGGCAACATTGCCAAAGGTATACTACTAATCTGACTCCAAACTACTATAATTGAGCCGTGCCTCCATGTGATCCCTTGCCCTCTCCACCTATGCATGATCCCTTGGCCTCCTCTTTGTCCAATGGGTCTCCACAGCTTGCAAGCTCCTCCTCCTTTGTGTCGCATGGGGTTCCCAAATTTCCATCCTAAGAATGAAACAATTAAAAAAATAAGATAGTGCGGTGTATGTGTATTGGAAGGTAGGTGTTTCTAGTGTTTTGGGGAGCTTTTATTAGGGTTTTGGTTTGTGGCCGATTTGACATTTTCATAATACACATCATCAAACCCGATAGCATGCCCTATGGACTATTTGTGTTTTGAAGCATTTTAGGCCACATTGCACTTGTTTGGGATATCCAATCTTGTTGACGTGTATCACCGAAGGGGGAAAAACCGACAGCTAAAATTTTGCTACCACAACAACACAATGCATCCATAGACATGCACATAGATGCATTTCCTTAATTTTAAAAAAAAGTATGGGTGCATCTATTTCTATTTGTGCATCTATTAGCATGTCTACAGACCCGCATCTATAGACCCGTCTATATAATAGATAGACATGCCTAGAGATGCACGTATAGACACGCTATTAGATGCTCTATAGAAATTAAAAAAAAAAAAGAAAGACGTGCTAATAGACGCTCTGCATAATTATTATTTTTTTTAAAGTAGAATTTTGTATGGTTGAACAGAATGCTATGTGTTTGCAAAAATCCCATTTCTACAGTGTGCAATTTAATTCTTACAACCAACTACATTTTAATTAGCACAATTCCACGCACATCTATAGCCTATTAGCCTACGATTACAATTCCAAATAAAACATTACAACTCCAAAACATTTAGTTCACAAGGCATTCATTGATAGAACATTGCACAAGGAAATTGAATGCCAAAAAAATAAAAGGAGTGTATATTAATTCATAGCCCAAAATCTAGCACTACTTCTTCGACTAATCTAAGTCATTTGTGTCCTCACTCCCTTCTTCATCACCTTCTTCGTTGCCTTCTTCCTCCTCGGTATCCTCACCTTCTTCCTCCTGGAATATCCCTAGGGGCCTGTAAACGAGGGACAAAATGTATCAATGTATGAAAAATCAAATCTTTATTTATAATATTGGCATTATTTAAGTACTTTTAAATACCTGGGCGGGCACTCGAGTAGCCCGGATATACTGCTCCTCAGTAATCAACCCCTCATCATAGAATTGTCTCCATGTATGTCCTGTGCGATGTCCACGATGGTAGGCTGTCTCGACAGGAGTAGGGTACCTGCCCACGATATCAAGCTGCAAGATGACACACCTTGTGAATGGGTTAGTACAAAGAAACAACCTCCTAATAAACTACATAAACATAATATAAGTTGAGATTGATACTTACAAATTGGCCCTCCCATGATTCAATACCCCCTGTTCCAAAATGCATGTTTCCATATTACTCCATTTGTATCTTTGTGCCTCCACGTGCTGTAGACTGGGGTCCTGGGGTCCGCCTTCACTGCCTTCATTGCTTTCTTCCATTTATGCTTATGAGCGGTGTGGGGCTGGCCCCTTGGTGGTTGACTTGCCTCTCTCTTGGCAATCTCATCTAGTGCATGCCTCTTAAGCAAAGATCTTTTATTGGCAAGTATAACGATAATCTTTGACTTTGCCCATTTCTCTGTGAACTCAACATTGGGGGGATTGGGATACCTAGAGCATACAGTATTGATGGTCTCATTAGCCAACCTTTTTTGCTGCTCTTTGTATGGAATAAAATAATAAACTGGGTAGAAATGGCAATAGGAAATGATACACAATTTCCAATTTCGCCATTTCTTATGTATGAAATGGCAACAGCTTCTCAAATTGCCATTTTTTTGCAAAAATGATAGTTAGAAATGGCAACTAGTTTTTGAACTGCTCGGGGGGGTCACTATGTATAAACCCTCAATATCACGTGCGTTTAAGGCCTATTTGTAAAATCCCTTATCTGTAATTTTTCCATTAATAAAATGTACCCTTTTTCTATATAAATCTATAAATTTTTCCCAAAATCAATTTAAATACTCCCTTATGTAAATTAATTTTTGTAAAATTTAGATATTAAAAGTATCCTTCTATTGAACTCACGTGATAGGGTTACATATGATGACTGACCCCCCTGAGTTGAACTACCATTTCTTTGGAAGAAATGGCAACAAAAATGGCAACCTTTTATTGTTTGCCATTTCTTAGCAATAATTGGTAGTACCAAATGGTAGCCAATTCTTGACTGCTATTTCTTAATGAAGAAATGGCAGCAAATTCTCGATTGCCATTTCTTATAAGGAAATGGCAACAATTCTTGACTGCCATTTCTTATGAAGAAATGGCAACAAATTCTTAATTGCCATTTCTTGGTAAGAAATGGTAGTCATTTCTTGACTGCCACTTCGTTTAAAGAAATGGCAAGCACTTCTTGACTGCCATTTTCTAAGAAGAAATGGCACCACAAAATGGCAACTATCTTTTGTCTGCCATTTCTTACGAAGAAATGGCAACCATTTTTAAACTGCCATTCTTACCAAGAAATGGCAGCAAAAAATGCATATGTGGAATAAAATTACACAATGGTTGACCATTCAATTGCTGCAAAGTATCTTATCATTGCCAAAGATTCATTACTACCATTCATAACATTGATATTACTGTTACTATTTTTGTATTCTTACCAAGAAATGGTAGCAAAAAATGCGTATGTGGAATAAAATTACACAATGGTTGACCATTCAATTGCTGCAAAGTATCTTATCGTTGCCAAAGATTCAGTACTACCATTCATAACATTGATATTACTGTTACTATTTTTGTATTATCTAAGTGTGAACGATGAATCAAAAGTCCTAAGTGGATCAGTACTCATAGTACATAGTGTGAAGAAGTAATCTAAATTTCTAAGGAATAACTTTTACCTTTTATAACACACGCATTTTACTTGATAACAAATATGATTCAATGGTTGATTGAGAAATAAATAATACAATTTTTACATAGCAAAATAAAATAAAAATTTATAAAGACATTACATGAAGAGTCACTACAAGGCATAGGCTCTTTTTCGACGAAAATACCGACATTTTTTTACATTAATTTTTTTTTTTGGCAGGCGCAAAGGTCGTTATTAACATCGTTAAAAGCATCGGAAAAGAACGATCACTATAAAGCATCACTATATATCAACACTGATAATCGTCACTATATAGCGATGCTGGTAAATGTCGCTATATAGCGACGATTAACGAAACTTAAAAAAAGCATTAGTGGGGCTAAATAGGGCCATAGCAAGCCCTGTTTTGCCCCACTAATGTTTTTTTTTGTAATTATAAAAAAAAGTTTTTTATTACAAAATTTTCCTTGCAAAAAGTGTGATACAAAATCGCTCAAATGAAATGATCGAGCAATAAAAGCAGATACATGTCGAACATATACAACATTGTTTGTTACAAAATTACCCTTTCGAAAAGGGTGATACAAAATCGCTCAAACGAGCCGATATACAAAATGACATACATGGCGAAGTATATGCAAACTGCTACTGCTACTACTACTACTACTACTACTCATTCGAATCATCATCGTCATCCTCGTCCTCATCTTGTTGGCCTGAGATCCTTGGTCCTCTGAGCTACGCTTGCTCCTTGACCCTCGTCAGATGCGTCTGATCCCTGGCCCTCGTGATCGTTCGCCTCTGGTGATGGGATGCTCGAGCTTTGACCCTAAGAGTGAAACCATATAAATTGAAAATTAGATTGGAACTTAAAGAATAAAACAATTTAAGAAGTGAGATTACAAGTAGGAGTAGACTTATACCGTGCGAGCAGCTACCTCAGCCCAATCGACCGTCGCTCCCATTGCCTCTTGCTCAATAAACCATAGCTTTGTTCCTATTTGAAATGCACGTCGCGTCTCTGCATCTGTAGGAAGACGACCCATCGCAGCTTGTTGTGGATCTAATTTACGAGAGTTAGATAAAGTGCATGTAATATGTAGTAAAACAAATAGAACAATACATTAAATGAGAAGAAGTACGTAGACTTACCACGGTTGCCTCGAACGCCAACCATCCGCCTACACCAAAGTGCGAAGTACCTATGGTGTCCAGCCGTCTCCTCGTAGCCCTCCTCTGATCCTCGAACATTTTGGGATGGTCCCTATTCTGCTTCTTAAAGAACTTCCAATTAGCTTTGTCTGCCTAGCTGGGTTTAGCCATCCCTTTTGCGATGAAAGTATGCAAGGTTGATCTACAATGCTTCAAGACCAAACCCATGCACTCTCGCATATAATTCTCATTAAACTCCCAATTTGGTAGGTTAGGGTATTTTTGTTTTAATTCATCGATGACCGCCTGCTTCTTTTGGTCATCTTGATATAGCCAATCGGTAGCAATGCTGCTCTTGAAGTGATGGCTCATCAACCACCTCATGGTGGCCATCACTGCTTTGCCCTTCTATCTTCTATTATCTCTCCGGCAGCCGTGATTTGATAGGAGAGATCCTCGACTGGGTAAGGAGGACTGATGGTAGTGGCAGAGTCAGAGCAAGTGGAAGCTATGCGAGCACTTCCAAAGCGAGGAGTAGCAGTGGGAGTAGGAGAGTGCAAGGGACCTAACTGATACTATGTCTCGGGACCAAGTGGAGACCTGTAGGGATGTGAGTGTGCTGACTCCTCTACATCTCCCGAGTCAGCACAACATAAGCAGCCCCTCCTCTTCCTTCCCTTATAATAGGCACACGCAGGTGATGACCCCTCGGTCGAAGGGGCATGAGGGGACGGCTGGGCAGTAAGTCCAGCTGTCGGTGTAGGAGAGGGAATTGCTGAGGTCCTTTGAGATAGCAGAGAGAAGAATCTCACTACCTCCTCATCGGTCATCTGCGCTACAAACTCGTCGACACTCCCGACAAAGCCATGGGCTGCTAGCAAAGGAGTTCCTCGAGGGGTAGTCGCAATGCTACGTCCGAGAGGAGTCGGACCAGGGGTAGTCATAGGGGTAGTCCCCTGAGGTGTCGCCTGAGAGGAATCAAAGTCCTCTGGAGCATAGAGATCGTGATGTCTCCTCCTGCGAGGTTGTCCATACTCGTCGGATGTGCGATGTGATCCCATGTCTAACATAGGCACAAACACGAAAACAAAAAACAAACATAAGCATAGGCATAGGCATAGGCATAGGCAAATACATATGCTTATGATCGAAAGAGGAAAATGAGACATGCTCATGAGAGAAGGAAAAGAGGGAAAAGAGGGGGGGAAAGAGAGAGGAAAGGAGGAAAAGAGGAGAAGGAAAGAGAGATTGAAAGAGGGAAAAGAGGGGGGGAAAGAGAGAAGGAAAAGAGGAAATTGAAAGAGGGAAAAGAGGGGGGGAAAGAGAGAGGAAAGGAGGAAAAGAGGAGAAGGAGAAGGAGAAGGATACATATGCTTATGCTTATGCATAAGAGGAAGAAGAGGGAAAAGAAACAAAGCATATGCTTATGCTTATGCATGAGCATATAAGCATAAGAGAAGCATAAGAGAAAAAGAGATTGAAAGAGGGGAAAGAGGGGGGAAAAGAGGAAAAGAGGAAAGAGGGGAAAGAGGGAAGAGGGGAAAGAGGGAAAAAGAAGGAGAAGGAGAAGGAGATATATGCTCATGCTTATACATGAGCATATATAAGCATAAAACAAAAAGAGATAAAGCTTAAGCATAAAAGAGAAAGAGAGAAAAAGAGATTGAAAGAGGGGAAAGAGAGAGGAAAAGTGGAAAATAGATTGAAAGAGGGAGACATATGCTCATGCATAAGCATAAGCATAAGCATAAGAGAAGGAGACATATGCTCATGCTTATGCTTATGCATGAGCATAAGAGAAGGAGACATATGCTTATGCTTATGCATAAGAGTAAGAAGAGGGAAAGGAAACAAAGCATATGCTTATGCATGAGAAGAGATGCATAAGAGAAAAAGAGATTGAAAGAGGGGAAAGGGGGGAAAAAGGAAAAGAGGAAAGAGGGGGAAAGAGAGAGGGAAGGAGACATATGCTTATGCTTATGCATGAGCATAAGAGATGGAGACATATGCTTATGCTTATGCATGAGCATGTAAGCATAAAAGAAAAAGAGAGAAAAAGAGATAGAAAGAGGGGAAAGAGGGGGGAAAAGAGAGAGGAAAAGAGGAAAAGAGATTCAAAGAGGGAAAATAGGAAAAGAGGAGAAGGAGAAGGAGAAGGACATGCTTATGCATGAACATATATAAGCATAAAAGAAAAAGAGAGAAAGCTTAAGCATAAAAGAGAAAGAGAGAAAAAGAGATTGAAAGACATCTGGTCATGCTTATGCATGAGCATAAGAGAAGGAGATATATGCTTATGCTTATGCTTATGCATAAGAGGAAGAAGAGGGAAAATAACAGAGATTGAAAGAGGGGAAAGAGGGGAAAGAGGGGGGGAAACAGAGAAGAAGAGGGAAAGGACAAGAGATTAGAAGAGGGGAAAGAGGGGGGGAAAGAGAGAAGAAGAGGGAAAGGAAAAGAGATTGGAAGAGGGGGAAAGAGATTGAAAGATTGAAGGAGAAGGAGAAGGAAAGGAGGGAAAAAGAGATTGAAAGAGGGAAAGAAAAGAAGAGGGGAAAAGAAATTAAAAGAGGAAAAAAAGAAGAGAAGGAAAGGAAGGAAAAAGAGATTGAAAGAGGGGGAAAAAGAAGAGGGGAAAAAGAAGAGGAAAAAAGAAGAGAAAGAAGAGGAGAAAAGAGGGAAAGAAGAGGGAAAGAAGAGGGAAGAGAGGGGAAGAGAGGGGAAGAGAGGATTCCTATGCCCATCACTACAGCTAGCACTTAAGGCGCTAGCTACAGGCCAATGCAAATAATAAAAATAACAAAAGGAAAAAAGAGGAAGCACTTTCTTACTTGGAATAGTCTCGCTCGGTGTTTTGTGGACTGGCCCTACAAAAGAGAGGAAACATACCATTTTCAAATAACTAGTTAGAGGAAGGAGGAGTTTAAAGAAGCAACTTCTCAAAGGGATTGGATTGAGGACACAAGGAGAAAGAGAAGGAAGAGAAATACAAAAAAGACTAGAAGAGGTGAGTCTTTCACAAAATCTCGTTTTTTGTCTTCAATCCTTGAAAATCAAGCATGAAAACTAGCACATAGCCTTAGCAATACAAGGAGAAACATGCTTCAACACTCACAAAATAAAATCTCACAAAAAACGAACCTACATTGCTTAAAGAGACTCACCTTCTTGAAAAACTTCTTTTCACACAAGGAACTAGTACCCACCGTTGGTGTTGCACGTATTGATGGTTTATCGGTAAATCAAAGCTATTTAAGTTCGCGGTTAATATTGGATACCGTTATGGTACGAAACCTTGAGACAAGATCTTATATTTACACGAAATCTTAAAACAGGATGAGGAGGCTGACGAGGGTACGCCTATACCTTCACACTTTGAGCAAGACTATAGTCTCCCGGATGATGACGAGGGTATGGTCAACATGATGGATTCTATTTTTAGGGGCACTACATCCCATGTACGCGTGATGTCAGAGTCTGAGGTCAAAATGCGAGAGTTGCAATCAACACAATTGTATGAGGGTGCTAGGATGTCTAAACCGCGATGCGACGTGCTCTTGGGTGAAATTTCAAATTTTGCACGGACCCACGTCGCTCTCGTGGAACCCATGCCTCCCCAATGAATGTGCAGTCTGTAGGCCACCTCGATCCTCATCATGTGTTGTAAGGGAGGGTAGGTTTTATAGCTTGAGGTCTCTGTGGGAGCTAGTGGTTTGTCCAAGAGACTGTGAGTGGCACAGGATTGAATGCATTCGTGGCACATGCAAGCATTGCAGTTTGAAGCTGAAGAAGAAGACATTCAATGTCTGTCCAAATGAAATGAGGGGAGACAACCATGTTGCTATAAATGGAGGAGATTTGAAAATGTCAATGTTGAAGGATCCGATAAAAAGAGATGGCTACTGTCATATAAGAGCACCCAGCCAATGGAGCTTGTACGTCATGTGGTTCAATCCATCCCAAAATATGTGCTTCACAATTTCATAGCCAGCTGGTAGGATAAGCAGTTCAGGACATGCCTTGCCAATTTTCCCTGTGACACTATTGTATCTGTCATAGATTTTGCAAACAATTATTCTTTTCAAGAGTAAGATGAGATACAAAGTGTTCACTGGTACAACAAGCAGATAAAAATTCTTGTGCATATCACTTATAGTCATTTGCTTGATTCTTCCCTACCTAATGCCAATCTACTTGATGACTCATAGGAGTCCAGGTCAGCGCAACACACTTACCATTTCTACATTTCAGATGATAGGGAAAATGACACCCTATTTGTGCAGCATGCTTTTCTATTACATTGGGAATGGCTGAAAAAGGAAAATCCCCATGCAGAAAATATAAAACAACATTGGGTGTGGTCAGATAGTGCTGCCTCTCATTTTAAATCAACACCTGCATTCTACTTCGTCTCAAGATTCAAATCACTGACTGGTCTAGACATGATGTGGAATTTCTTCGGGTCTAGCCATGGCAAGGGTGAACATGATGGATGCGGTGTTATTATTAAGTAAGCTATGTTTAAACACCAATTAACATGCCCTCAAGAAAAACTCAATGATGCCCATGATGCTGTAACATGGCTTACAGCAAACCTCTCCACAAGAGTGCATTCAACATACAGTAAACAAAGCCTTAAGAATACTGTAGTACATAGAGTGTTCCATGAAGTGAAAGTGGATGAAGTGCAAAGGAGAAGCCAGCACGATTGCGAGAAAATTAAAGGAGCTCATGCTTTGCACAGCATATGGGGATTTTCAAACAATTAACTGATTAAAACGAGAAAACTTTCATGTTTCTATAGTACATGCATTATAGGGGATCATGAAGATTGTGAGAACATTGCAACTGCAAAGACATGCAATCGAGTTCAAGTTTTTCCTCTACATTCAGATGGAGTCACAAAAAATGGAGAGACAAATGACTCGCCACAGTTTGGGGAGAGTTTCGATGACCTCATTGACTGTCTGGAACAGGGGGATAACTTTGTAGTTGTCACAGATTCTAGGGAGAACGAGGAAGATGAACCATACTTTCTGTTGCAGTGTACAAAACCTAAGTACAAGGTTGAGGAAACATTTAACTTGGATAATTGGGGAACAACCTATGCGAAGTGGGATGTAGTAATCAGAGCTTTTGGCACAAAAAACATCCAAGAGAGGCTGCAATTATGAACTACTACATAAGAGTCCGCAAACATGTGTGTACTCTCATCTAGTAAGAGCTATTAAGTTCCAGATGCAACCTGTGCCACAAAAAAAGAAGGGCAAGAGTGTCTTCAAATTGGATTTAGACACACATGAGCATATCTTGGGGTGTCTTGGAGCAGTGGACGAGGATGACTGAGATCATACTAAGAAAATGTATCTAGTCTCATTGCAGGGAAACAATATGTCCACTTGTCCTACAAAATGGAATTTGTATTAAGACTGCTTCTTATATCCCAAATGACCATCGTGATGATTTTATTAAATTATTTTTGTAAATCCCTAACGATAAAACCCATGCTTTTTTTAGTATATCCCAAAAACCACCGTGTTAGTTTTCCATAACGAATCCACACATCCTACAAATCCATTCATCTTGTAATAATAGAAGCAAACCACCGCATTGGTGGCTATTCATATCCTAGTGTAAACCAACCACCGTGCTGGCGATAACTTATCCTGCACTACTACTGTGCTATCCCTACACTACTGCCGTGCTATCCTAGAATTTGTTGCACACTGCTATACTAAAAGAACGCCCTTTAGAGTATTTATCATTTTCTTAACCGCCAGATTTCATCCCATGCTTGCTTTAGTATATCCTAACAACCACTGCACTGGTTTCCCATAATGAATCCATTCATTTTGTAATAATAGAAGCAAACCACCATGCTAGTGGCTGTTCATATTATTCTAGTGCAACCAACCACCGCACTGGCAATAACTGTCCAACCTAGGCCATACATTTCTTAACATTATTTTCTTAATTTAACATTGTTTCTTAATGAAATTTATTTTAACATTTCATAATGATAGCCAATTCATGCCTCTTCATTAAATTTTCTTATCTAAAGGAGAACTTTGAGTCCTTTAAATGCGACCATTATGCTTCAAAGAACAACACATCCAAAAAGGTGCATCAATATGTTTTTAGGCTATTTGTAACACCAATTATTTTGACCTTGATTTCATTTTCCAAGATAATGACTTTGTGAGGTAGACATAGCTATTGTAGGTTAGAGAAATCATTTTCTATTGTAGCTATTGTAGTTTTCTACTTAGACATAACATTTCTTTTAGTTGAAATTGAAAACACTAAATTTTTTTTTTTTAAAACACTTCATTCTTGATCTCACCATTCAATAAATTAATCTTTATGACCTTTTAATTCATGAGGCAAGTGGCTTTACATGGGTCGAAGTTATGGATGCCTTAGAAGTAAATTAAACGAATAGGCCTTCGCCTGATTATCAGAATGGGACATCTTGATATTACTAAGGGGATTTCTCTAGACTGGTCATCTTGCTTAATAATGAAAAGTGAATGGGTAAATATTAGTAGGCCTCATTGTTCATGGAGACAATGTGAGATAATATATTATCCTCCATCAAGTGCCACTTGTATGTATCACTTATTCAACTTATAATTTCTTATGCTCCAAGGGAGTTTTCATATTACACAAGTCATCTTCCCTACTTTTGTTTACATTCTAGGCCTTGATGACCTTGACAAGGTCTTCCCCTAATGAGTTTTTGTAGAAGTTCCTTAGGGAAGCCCAATGTCATAGATTTGTTCCTTAAATCATTTGAGACTACAAAGTAATACCACGGTGGCTATGTCTCTTAGCTATGGCTTGTAAGAATCCTACTAATATGGAGGATCTACCACATTGGAGGGGTTTTCCTTGATTTTCTTTGTTAGCAAGGGGGGGTTGTAGCTAGTTTTTCTTGTTCTAACCAATCTATGTTGATGTACTCATGTCATAACCAATTTCCCATGCTTTTGCTTTGACCTAGCAATTGTCCGTGCTTTTCGTCTCACAATAGATCTTTGGAAATTGGGAGGGCCTAGCTAAAGACATATTTAGAGAAAGAGAAAATCTTTTTACATGATGGCCTCAGATTCCACAATGGTAACAAGCTCAAGGTAGTTTTCATACCCTTTTCTTTCTCTTATGTTGACATAGGAGTATGATAACTTATACAACCAATAGGGATATCCCTCAAATTATGCGATTCCATATCCATCACAGTCTTGGCCTTGTGGATCCAATCCTTAAATCTTATTGTCCCTAGGCATTTTGGACTACTTGGATGGCTACTACTATCAACTTCATAACTAGCATTCTCATATCTTTGAGGGGGATGAAAACCAAATTCATCCATCAAACAAGCCACTTAAGGGATATTAGGTTCTTTACCATGATTTTGCTAGCTCCAAAATCCCACATGGAGAATGGCGAGAGAATGGCACTAGTGACATTCTCTATAGAAAAGCCAAACTCACATGGAGAATGGCACCAGTGCCATTCTCCACAATCACACATGGAGAATCATAGTGGTACCATTCTCCCCCACCACAAGGACTTCTTTGTTGGTCTTATGAAATTTTTTGGTTGTAGTTTGTTCACAATTAATACCTGTAATTGTAATGAGAGGGGATGGCATTCAGATGTAGGGACAAGGACATGATGATGGTGGAAATAATTCATGATTTAGAAAAAGTTTTTTCAAATGATCAAAAAATTTATGCATGCATTTTTGGAGATTGGCACCAGTGCCATACTCCAAAAACCCACTAGGGGATTGGCATCAGTGCCATTTCTCTATGTGGTTTACATCAGTGCCATTTCTCTATGTGGTTTGGGGAGAATGGCATCGGTGCAATTCTCCACAATCCCACATGGAGAATGGCACCAGTGCCATTCTCCATAGGGAAGCCAGACTCACATGGAGAATGGCATCATCTCCACAATCCCAGATGGAGAATGGCATTGGTGCCATTCTCCCCCACCACAGGGACATCTTTGTTGGTCTTATGAAATGCTTTGGTTGTAGTTTGTTCATAATTAATTACATGTAATTGTAATGAGAGGGGATGGCTATTAGATACAGGGACAATGTCATGATTATGGTGAAAATAATTCATGCTTTAGAAAAAGCTTTATCAAATTACCAAAAAAATTATTCGCGCATTCATGGATTCTAGAGATTGTCACCAGTGCCATTCTCCAAAAACCCACTAGGGGATTGGAATCAATTCCATTTCTCTATGTGGGATCGGGAAGAATGGCACTAGTGCCATTCTCCATAAACCCACATGGAGATCGGCACTAGCGCCATTGTCCATAGGAAAGCCAGACTCACATGGAGAATGGCACCGGTGCCATTTGTGCCAATCATGGAACTTGAGCCCACTAAGCTTATTGTCCTTTGAAAATGCTCCTTTGAAGCAACGCATGTACCCTTTGGGTGTTTGAAAAGAGGAAATGTTCACCTTGACCACTACCTCCTCTCTTGTGGTGGAGAGGATCCATGTTGCTTTCAGGAGGACAAATTTTCCCGAAGCATGCACTTGGGGCCACAAATGAGACATCCTATTCATAGCACGCAAGTATTCTCTCACTCCTCTTGAGTCTTTGGAACCAACCAAGTGTGCCCAAATAGTAGCCCCCACATTCTTGAAGATATGCATGGGATCCAAGAGAGGATTGATTTGTAACTAACCCCAATAAGGAAGCTCGTGAAAGATCGATAGCCTCTTCATACCACGAGGAGGTTCCTCTCCATTCACCCTCCAAGCCTAAATCTAGTCACTTGCCTTCAAATATGGTGGTGGTGAATCAAGCTAACCTCCACACGCGAGATGGTCCAGTGGAAGGTATCGAGCATGACCTCATAAACATTTTTTCTCATATGTTTGGAGTATCGTGCAAGCAATTTCAAACCCGGTTCACAAACAAGACAAGCATGGTACCCACTTGTGACAAGTCTTGCACACGTGCATGAATGTGTTAGTATAAGACATGCGTGTGAAAGAGAGTCATAAAAGCATAATCCTATATTATACATGTAAAGATACAACCACGTACCTGCGCACTCTCCATATCCTGGGTAGTCATGCATGATCCATATCAAGATACCTAGTCATGCATGGTCCACATCAAGATACCCTTGACCAAAATATCATTGGTACATCTGGGAGCTCTGGAAATATCAAAGACCTGCACTCCTCTCCATAAGATCTGTAACTCCTCTATCAAATGTGCCATGTACACATCCATATTTTTGGCCTTGTACTTCCCTAGAACAAGTAGTGTAAGCATGAGGTGTCCCTTCTTTATTGTTAGCCATGGTGGAATATTGTCATTCACCAGGAGTATGGGCCATTTCGACGAAGATGTCGAGCGTAATCCAAAAGGATTCATGCCATCCATGGCGAACCCAAGATGTAAGTTGCGTGGCTCCCGCACAAAGTCTAGCGAGCGACTGATTGTCTATGTGCTTCCAAGCTACACAATATGCGGGAATCCTCAATGTGTCATCAGTGGACCAATGAGATGCATGCCAAGTCATCAACTCTACTATGGATTTGCATCAGAACATGTGCTATATTCTTGCAATGATGGGAAAGTGTCTCAAGGCCTTTACCGGTATCTGCAAGTCATCTCTATATCATTGTTCCCCTCACTTTGGACAACTAGACAAATCTCCATGCTCATGATGAAAGAGAATACAGTCATTACAGCAAGCATGGATGGTATCATAATCCATACCCACCGTTGTTAGCATCTTCTTTGCTTCATCTCTTGATGTGGGCATGGTATTTGGTGCAGGCAACATCTTCTGGAGCAACCTATCACAATTCAAACATACATAGGCTTTGAATAATGATGATTCTCAAACATACATGATGATTCTCACCTCTCTTTTTCCCTTTTCTTTCTCTTTTTCCCTCTATCAAAGCAACAAAGAAGTCATGTCACTAATCCTACAGCTTAGAATACCTGTGAGACATTGAGCAAGCTTAGAATCCTATATCCTAACATTGAGCAAAAATTTATAGACTCCTACATTCTTTGAATTAGAGAGACAGAAGTCTGTATCTGTTTGCTCAATGGTAGGCTATTGAAGCTTCACATGGGGAAAAAAAGAGAAGGAAAGAGAGCAGAAAAGAGAGAAAAAGAGAGGAGAAAAAAGAGAGAAAGAGAGAGGAGAAAAAGTAGAAGAGAGGAGAAAAAAGACAGAAAAAAGAGAGGAGATAAGAGAGAAAAAGAGAGAAAGTGAAAAGAGAAAAAGTGGGGATAAAAGAGAGAAAAAAAGAGAAGGAAAGAGAGGAGAAAAGAGAGGAAAACATAGGAAAAGAGAGGAGAAAAAAGAGAGAAAAAGACAGGAGAAAAGAGACGAAAAGAGAGGATAAAAGAGACAAGGATAAAAGAGAGTCACAATTCAAACATACATAGGCTTCAAATAATGATGATTCTCAAACATACATGATGATTCTCAAAACAAAAAATATCCAAATAATGAGTCAAACTAATGCGGGAGCTAACCTCATTAAGGCCGAGACACATGTATCCGAGCACCCATACTTTGCTTGTAGATTCAAGATTGAGAGACAAGCCCGTAGTTTAGACATCCTAACACCCGCGTACAACTGTGTTGATTGCAATTCTCGCATATTGACCTCCGACTCTGACATCACATGTACATGTGATGTAGTGCCCCTAAAAATAGAATCCATCATGTCCACCATATCCTCATCATCATCTGGCACATCTGGGAGACTATAATCTTGCTCAAAGTGTGAAGGTATATGTGCACCCTCGCCACCCTTCTCATCCCGTCTCAAGATTTCGTGTAAATATAAGATCTTGTCTCAAGGTTTTGTGTCATAATGGTATCCAATATTAATCACGAACTCAAATAGCATTGACTTACCAATGATCCATCACCATGTGCAACACCAACGGTGGGTACTGGTTCGGGCTTCTCCCCATACATCCACAAGTGGTGCATGACAATACGACGTTGATGCCGTACTTCTCGCTTGTAATGAGCACAATGACAATACAACCTCTCTATAAGCCACTCTGCACTCTCGGGCATTGGCGCATCATCTGACAAGCTTCCACTCATCCCTTCCATCTACACACTTCCAAAATCACAACATGAGCTGCAAGGAAATCTATTAGGATCCAAAAAATAGCCACCCATGAGCTCTTTTCTCTCTTCTGACAATAAGTGCTCTGAACCGTCGCCGTATAGCGATGCTTTGCCCTATTCCGTCACTATATAGCGACACTTTGCTCTGTTTTGTTGCTATATAGTGATGCTTTTTGGATATAAACGTTGCTATATAGTGACTGACAAAACCCGAAACCCCATGCGACGCCTTCTTTCACATCTCTATTGCAAAAAAAGCAAAAATCTCTCCTCCCACCTTATAATCGACGACCTCACTTTCCTCCTCTCTATTTCCCACTTCTCACCCCTACCAAGCCCCTCTCCCAACACTTGTGCTCCCTCTCCACCCTTCTCCCTCTCTACTTGTGTGAAAGAACGTTTTTCAAGAAAGTGGGTCTCTTTAAGCAATGTAGATTCATTTTTTGTGAGATTTCGTTTTGTGAGTGTTGAAGCATGTTTCTCCTTGTATTGCTAAAGCTATGTGCTAATTTTCATGCTTGATTTTCAGAGGTTTTCCTCCTCTCTATTTCCCACTTCTCACCCCTACCAAGTCTCTCTCCCAACACTTGTGCTCCCTTTCCACCCTTCTCCCTCTCTACTTGTGTGAAAGGAAGTTTTTCAAGAAAGTGGGTCTCTTTAAGCAATGTAGATTCATTTTTTGTGAGATTTTGTTTTATGAGTGTTGAAGCATGTTTCTCCTTGTATTGCTAAAGCTATGTGCTGATTTTCATGCTTGATTCTCAGAGGTTAAGGACAAAAAACGAGATTTGGTGAAAGAAAGAAGACTCGCCTCTTCTCTTTTTGGTATTTCTCTTCCACCTCTTTCTCGTTGTTTATAGGCTTACGCTTTCTCCTTGTTTGTAGGCTTCTCCAAACTCATCCAATCCCTTTGAAAAGTTGCTTCTCCAAATTCCTTCTTCCTCTAACTAGTTATCTGAAAAAATGTTATGTTTTCTCTTTTTTGTAGGGCCAATCCATTAAACACGGTTTGGACTTTTCCAGGTAAGAAAGTGCTTACTCTTTTTCCCTTTTTTTATTTTCGTTATTTGCATTGGCCTACAGCGAACGCCTTAAGCGCTAGCTGCAGTGATGGGTGTAGAAATCCTCTCTTCTTTTATTTCTTCTTCTTCCCCTCTTTTCATCTTTTCCTCCCTCTTTTCCCCCCCTCTTTCCCTCATATGCTCATGCAAAAGCATAAGCATAATCTTTTTCTCTTTTTCTCTTATGCATATGTTTTTCCTTCTCTTATGCTTATGCTCTTTTCTCCTCTTCTTTTTTCCTTCTTTCAATCTCTTTTCCCCTCTTCATTCTCTTATTTTCCACTCTCTTTTTTCCTCTTTTTTTCTCCTCTTTCCATAAGCATATGTATTTGCCTATGCTTATGCTTATGCTTATGCATGAGCATATGCTTATATGCTCATGCATAAGCACAAGCTTATGCTTTCTCTCTTTTTCTGTTAGGCTTATATGCTCATGCATAAGCATAAGCATATGTTTTCTTTCTTTTTCTCTTATGCTTATGCTCTTTTTCCCTCTTCCTTCTCTTATGCTTATGCTCTTTTCCTCTCTTGTTTTTCCCCTCTTTCGATCTCCTTTCCCCTCTTCCTCGTCTTCTTTTTCCCCTCTTTCAATCTCTTTTCCCCTCTTCCTTCTCTTATGCTTATGCTCTTTTCCCCTCTTCTTTTTTCCCTCTTTCAATCTCTTTTCCCCTCTTCCTTCTGTTCTTTTCCCCTCTTTCAATCTCTTTTCCCCTCTTTTAAACATATGCTTTCTCTCTTTTTCTCTTATGCATATGTATTTTCTTCTGTTATGCTTATCCTTATGCATGAGCATATGTCTCCTTCTCCTTCTCCTTCTCCTTCTCCTTCTCCTTCTCCTTCTCCTTTCCTTCTCTTCTTTGTCCCTCTCTTTTTCTCTTCTTTTCATAAGCATATGCCTATGCCTATGCCTATGCCTATGCCTATGCTTATGCTTATGCTTATGCATGAGCATATGCTCATATGCTTATGCATAAGCATAAGCATATGTTTTCTCTCTTTTTCTCTTATGCATATGCTTTCTCTCTTTTTTCTCTTATGCATATTTGGTTCCTTTTCCCTCTTTCAATCTCTTTTTCCCTTTTCTTTCTCTTCTTTTCCCCTCCCCTTCTCTTATGCTTCTCCTTCTCTTATGCATATGCTTTCCCTCATATGCTTTCCACTTCTTACCCACTCTTGTTTTTTATTTTTGTGTTTGTGTCTACGTTTGTCCAATCCCCCCAAATTAGACATGGGATCACGTCGCACGTTCGAGTACGTTCGAGTATGAAAACCCTCGTAGGAGGAGACATCATGATCTCTATTCTCCAAAGGACTTTGATTCCACTCAGACGACACCTTAGGGGCCTACCCCTACAACTACCCCTAGCACGACTCCTCTCGGGCGTAGCACTGTGACTACCCCTCGGGGAACTCCTTTGCTAGTAGCCCATCGCTTTGTCGGGAGTCCCGATGAGTTTGTTGCATAGATGACTGATGCGGAGACAGCAAGATTCTTCTCTTTGCTATCCCAGAGGACCTCATCAAATCCCTCTCCTACACTGATGGTTGGACCTACTGTCTAGCCGTCCCCTCTAGCCCCTTCAACTAAGGGGTCATCACCTAGGCGTGCCTATTATAAGGGAAGGAAGAGTAGGAGGGGTCACTTATGTTGTGCTGACTTGAGAGATGTAGATGAGTCAACACACTCACATCCCTATAGGTCTCCACTTGGTCCCAAGACTCAGTACCAATCAGGTCCCTTGCCTCCTCCTACTCCCAGTGCTACTCCTCGCTCCATAAGCGCTCGCACAAACACCACTCACTCTAATTCTACCACTACCATGAGTCCTCCTTACCCGGTCGAGGACCTGTCCTATGAACTCACGGTTACTGGAGAGACAATAGAAAATAAAAAGGGCTCATCAGTGATGGCCACCATGAGGTGGTTGATGAGCCACCACTTCAGGAGCGGCACAGCTACTGACAGGCGATACCAATATGAGGAAAAGAAGCAGGCAGTCATCGATGAATTGAAAATACAATATCCTAACCCTCCAAATTGGGAGTTTAATTTGGATTACATGAAAGAGCACATGGGGGTCCTCCTGAAGCATCGTAGGTCAACCTTGTGTACTTCCATCGCAAAGGGGAAGGCTAAACCTAGCTGGGCAGACAAAGCTGATTGAAATTTTTTCAAGAAGCAGTGCAGGATCATCCCGAACTGCTCGAGGGTCAGAGGAGGGCTACGAGGAGATGGTTGGACTCTATAGGTACTTCGCACTTTGGTGTAGGCGGACGGTTGGCATTCGACGAAACCATGGTAAGTCTGCTTCTTCTCATTTAATGTATTGTTCTATTTGTTTTACTACATATTCCATGCAATTTGTCTAACTCTCGTAAATTGGGCCCACAACAAGCTACGATGGGTCACCTTTCTATAGACACAGAGACGAGATGCGCATTTTGCATAGTAACAAAGCCATGGTTTATTGAGCAGGAGGTGCTTGGAGACGGTCGATTGGGCTAAGGTGGCTGCTAGCACGGTATAAGTCTACTCCTACTTATTGTAATCTTACTTTTTAAAGTGTTTTATTCTTTAAGTTCCAATCTAATCTCTAAATAATATGGTTTTACTCTTAGAATCAAAGCTCGAACGTCCCATCAGTGGAGGTGAGTGATGATGATGAGGGATTAGGCTTACACGGCTTCGATGAGGGCCAGGGATCATCAGGCGTAGCTCAGGAGGGCCAGGGATCAAGCCAGTGCGAGATGAGGACGACAATTTGGATGAGCAATAGTAGTAGTAGTAGTAGTAGTTTGCATATACTTCGCCATGTATATGCTTTTGCATATTAGCTCGTTTGAGCGATTTTGTATCACCCTTATCAAAAGGGTAACTTTGTAACAAACAATGTTGTATATATTTGACATGTATAAAGAGGAGTGATTGGGGAGAGAGAGGAAAAGGTGTGCCTTATTGCACTGAGGCAAATTTTTATGGGGAGGCTTAGATATTGTATCACTAGTGAGATAAGTGTTTAGGGAGAGAGAGGCAAAGTTGTGTCTGTGCCCCATCCATAAAGCATTGGAGAAGCTTAGGACTTGTGAAGCATCTTTCTTAGAGGTGAGGTGAAGCGAACAACTTTGTAAGTGAGCGTTGAAGACTTACAAAAAGACGTATAAGAGAAGGAAGTATTATCATATGATAAGAGAGGCAGAGGTAGCCTTGGTGTAACTTTGGCACATATGTCATTGTAGACAAAGAAGGAAACACACTATTCAAAATTTTTGGACTTTCTCTCTTAGTTTGGACTTTTTTTTGGAGCATATCCTCTCCACTCAACTTCACTTAGTGAGCTAAAAAATTGGGTTTTTTTGAGCACTAAATGGGTCACTTATATACAAATATGCCCTTATTAAGCTAAAAAGTCAAGTGGTAACCTCTAATTTTAAAAAAAATGGCTCAGTGAAGCTATAATTCCCAAACTCGTGCATGGTGCCCCCATCCAATAACTATAATAATAATAATAGTAGTCTCCTAACTCAAGTTCAATTTTAACACTATGAAGTGAAAATATGACACCATATGAAAAGAGTTTGTTGAATTCAACATATAAGTGGTGTATAGATACACCATTTTTTTGAAAAAAAAGAGTTTGTTGAATTCAATATATAAGTGGTGTATAGATACACCATTTTTTTGAAAAACAAACCATACAATAAATTATCTTATTAATGGTGTATAGATACACCATTTGTATGGAAAAAAGCATACAAAACATTATCTTATGCCTCTGAATCTCGTTCAGAGTCATCAGATTCATGTAATGTATTTGAGCTTGATGGGTCAAGTCTTGCCAAATTATGTTTAATATGGACATGACTTGGATCAGGGATTGTGATACATTTTTCAACATTGTATCCATGCTTCTTTTTAAAACTTCGTGTCCTCGATTTCCAGCAATGAATAATGCTACTGACTTCCACCTCTGTTAATCCCTCATTATTTGGAACCCATTCACGTTTCTTTTGCAAGCATCCCTCATAGAGTTGTTTTATTGTATATCTTCTCGGGAGATTTTTCAATGGCTTTGGTTCATACCATAAAGCTGTAAATGTTATAGGAGTTTCCTTGTCATCCCTTTCTATCTTAGCAACCTTTGCAACCCAAATTGGGCCACCTTGGTCATCCAACTCTGAACCTGGATCAGATTTCCAAACTGCAACAAATAGACCCTCTTCAATCTCATTAGATGGTATAAACTCTGGTAAGGGTTTGTCTCCCTTCCTGCCACAATATTTTCGAGGTAAAAGGCATTCCTCTGCTTCCTCCATATCTACTAACATATTTATATCCAAAGGAAAACTTGGTCACCTAGCTTGTTCCAGCCAAAAGGATTCAGAGTATTCAATGCTCATTAAGTTTTCTTGTCTTTCTAAAGATTGGATAAGTGCTTCAGTTGATTTAATTGTCTCCAAATTCTTAGTTGATTGCTCAGGATATTTTTGCATCATACTTTGAAGATGTTTAATGAAGGCTTTCAAGCCTTTCATTTCATCTATGTCAAGTGATTTGTTTTTTGCAAGAACAAATCTAGTTTCCTCCAATGGAATTATTCGTTGTAATAAAGCATATGACTCACTCCATAAATGATCTCCATCTACTGAGTAGTACTTCCATTGCATCACTGGAATATTGTTATGCATGTGAAACTGAAAGTAGTATGGATTTGTGTGTCCTATTAGGGCATCATCTCCTGTTTGTAAATGTGGCTCTATGAATGCTCTCCAATCTACCATCCTCTCTAAGATAGCCACTTCTGATTCTTCCTTGCGAGAACCTCCAATTTTTTTCCCAATTCGAAATAGCATATCCTCCATTGTCAAAACATCCATTGCCTTCAACTCACCAGAGATAACACTGAAGATATGATCTATGTCTTCATGTGTATGGCCGACAAGAAGAAAGCCAACTTCCACTTCTTCAAATATTTTCAAACCAACCAGCATAGAGCATAAAGCAAATATATATTTATTCTTGTTCTCTCTCCAACAATATCAGCTTGCATTCACAATGTGTTAGGCAAACATCCATGAGCATCTCTAACCTTTTTTATTGCTTTCACGATTGATGTAACAACCTGGTTACTATCATGGTCATGCAAACTATCAATCCATACATCACAAAAGATTCAGTATCCATGTACTAATACTCCACACAAGTGTGTTTTTAGTCCGTGTTTGCCCTCCAATGCCAGTGGGATACATCTATATCATGGCAAAGTGGTTGTATTTTGGTCCATGCCATCAATGGTGATGCACATGGACTTATCGACATGTGAAATAGCTTCCTCTCTCCAAGAAGCATACAACTTTCGAGCATCCTGCACATGACGTAAATGGATTGATCGCCATTTAACATATCTTCCTCGCTGCTGCTCACATTTACTATGTTCAATGGCATTTTTAAATTCATCACATGTCTTACATTTTGACATCCTTTGATTTGATGGTGTCTTGACATGGCAAAAATCTCTACGCCAAATTTTGTACAAGGTTGATCGTGAAATCATGCTCTCGTCTCTGTCTTGTAAAGTTTTATTGACAGTTTCTAGGATGACCTTCTTTGTCATTCCTAAAGGAAGATGTTGTTGGCATTCGACACGTCCATCTAGCATTATTTGTTGAAGATGAGGCTGCGGTAATGCATGGTCTTCAAGAACTTGCTTTAATGTTGCAGTTGCATTTATAGTGCTTCCATGGCATTTAAGCTTGTAGGTATTTCCATGAATTGTATGAATAAATTTTTCTTTCACCTCTGCCCAGATGGTCCAGTATGTGCCATGTGATAGTCCAGTTAATCATTGATATCCTCGATTGCAAATGGGTCTCCCATTAACCATGGGTTTCAATCTAGGTTTACAGTGTCTTGTGCTCAAATCTTGATTAGTGCCTTGATGAAGAAAGCATGAAAACTCTTGAAGAAGATAGTTATGTCTATTAGGTGCTGTCTTACTCCAAATACCAAGGCATATGGCTACACAATCATCTTTCCCAAGTTTTCTAATGCAAAGTCTCTTGCAACAAACTCGCATAAGCATCCTTTCCATATTCTCCTCGGATAGCATCACATGTCTCTTTAGTTCTGGAATTGATGCCATGATTCTTTGCCTCTTCACACTCACATACTTTCTTTTTGTAAATAGTGTCTTGCGTTTTCTAGTTGTAAGACCATCAAACCTTGAATCCATTTCCCTTGAATCTTCATCTTTATAATCAAATGTTGTGTGGGCTTGAGAATTATTTGATACCTTATAATATCTTGGAAATGGCAATTTGGTCGACATATTCATTGATGTCAATTTGTTGCCAATGTCTCTTGAATTTTGTGGTTGAACTGTTTCTCCTTCATAACTCAAGATTCTCCCATCTATATTCTCTAGCATGCTAGCAACAATATCACGAACAACATGACAAGTCTCAGATTCTCTGCCCCTTTTTCCTTGTATTCGAGTGGTAACATCATGATCATTGTCACTAATATCATCAATTCCTGTTATTGCATCACTTATCCCATCGATCTTTGCGTGTATTTTTCTTTGTGGTCCCATCTTATTATTCTCAACACAAGTCTTTTATATCAATAAGCATGTTTGAGTCACTTGCAGCACAAGAAAAGTCTTCTATACCAGTGAGCCTGTTCGAGTCACTTGCAACACAGGACAAGTCTTCTATACCAGTGAGCCTGTTCGAGTCACTTGCAACACGTGACAAGTCTCTTTACCAGTGAGCCTGTTCGAGTCACTTACAACACAAGACAAGTCTTCTATACTAGTGAGTATATTTGAGTCACTTGCAACACAAGAAACCTTTTCTACATCAACATCTATTACTATAATGTCCTCAATACCTGTGAGCATGCCACTATGATACTCTTGATTACTACTATAGCTTCTTATCAATTTGGATCCCATTTGTGTTATAGTCTTTTTCTTCTGATAATATTCCGTTGTGTCTTTCATGACATTGAAGGAAACTGTCTTGGGCAAACTTGATTTCAAGAAAGCTAACCCCCATTTACAAGTACTATGAACTTGTAGTTGAGATGTAGTATTATGGATGTCTAATTGTGAAGTACTATCCATTGCATTTTGAATGACACCTGCACTAGTCAACTTAATTATCTCCACTATACAGAGAAAACTCTGAGCATAGCCCTTAAAGTTGCCAATTTTTAAAACTTCTCAGGAGCAAGATAACATCTCTACTTTTTCCCCCTGAAATAAGTTTTCTTGATATCTTGAAAGTATGTCTTTGGAACAATTTCGTCTTGGTCCGAGAGTGTTCTATGTGCTTGCATATCAAATATGTCACATTGTAAGATATCTCCCAATGTTTCAAAGTCTCCATGTGGATATTTTAAATGTACTTCAAGATTTACAACGTTGATGATTATCACTACACATCTTCTCTCACCACAACATTGGAAATGACACACATTCATAGGATCAAGACTATGAATTCGTCCAAAAGCCACCACTTCATTCTTCTTATATAACACCACATCCATACCCTCTGTTAGGGTGAATACCTGTTTTATGTATAAAAGTAGATTAGCAACTCAAAATGAACATAATAAATAATCATTGAGCTTATTATTACTTAATAACTTCTATATCAAAACTAGCAGAGAAGGCATTAAACCTAAACCCTACATCCTAATTAATACCAAAACATCTTAACCACCGTAAATCCTAATCTTTAAACATTTAATTCCTAAACCCTAAATCCTAAACTCCTAAACAATAAATCCTAAACCTTAAACCCTAAACTCTAAATCCTAAACCCTAAATCTTAAATCCTAAACCCTAAATCTTAAATCTTAAACCCTAAATCTTAACCCTAAAATACAACCAAAATTTAATGAATTTTTTTAATTTGTGCAATAGGTTGGATATATCCCCCAACCTGTTGCTTAAGCAACAGGTTGGATATATCAAGCAACAGGTTGGGAGATATATCCAACTTGTTGCACAAATCAAGAATTTTTCTTATTTGTGCAACAATTTGATATACAATTGGGGAATATATCCAACCTACAACTGAAAAATTTTCTTGATTTGTGCAAGGTTGAGCAACAGGTTAAATTTCTTGATTTGTGCAAGGGATTGGATATACCCCCCAACCTGTTGCTTGATTGCACAAATCAAGAAAATTCTGGCAACATGTTGGATATACCCCCCAACCTGTTGCTTGAGCAACAGGTTGGGGAGTATATCCAACCTGTTGCACAAATCAAGAAAATTCTCGATTTGTGCAACATGTTGGATATACCCCCCAACCTGTTGCTTGAGCAACAGGTTGAGGAGTATATCCAACCTGTTGCACAAATCAAGAAAATTCTCGATTTGTGCAACAGGTTGGATATACCCCCCAGCCTGTTGCTCAAGCAACAGGTTGGGGGTATATCCAACCTGTTGCACAAATCAAGAAAATTCCTGGCTGAGTGTACCATTAACCTATTTGACTTGCAACAGTTTGGAGGATATATCAAACCTATTGCACAAATTGAAAAAAATCATAAAATTTTGATTGTATTTTAGGGTTAGGGTTTAGGGTTTAGTATTTAGGGTTAAGGATTTAGGGCTTAGGATTTGAGATTTAGTGTTTAGGGTTTCGTGTTTATGATTATGTTTTTAGGGTTTAGGGTTAAAAATCTAGGGTTTAGGGTTTAAAATCTAGAGTTTAGGGTTTATGATTATTGTTTTAGGGTTTAGGATTTAGGTTTTAGGGTTTAGTATATAAGATCATGAGCTTAGAGTGTAGAATCTAGGGTTTAGAATTGAAAATTAGGTTTTAGAATTTAAGTTATAGGGGTTAGGGTTTAAGGTTTAGGGATTATAACTATTATATAAGTTTAAGAGCTTAGATTGTATAACCTAAGATTTAGGGAACTTTAAGATTTAAGATTTAGGGTGTAAGATTTAAGATATATAGACTATATAAAATATGCATTCTAAAGTATTTAGTTTAGATATGTATAGACTATATGTTATATGCTTTCCAAAGTGTTTTATTTATAGGTACGATACATTGCAAAGGCTTTACTTTAAGTAAGTATAAGTCTACCTAGTCAAAGTATCCTACTGATTAGGGACAAGCACATAGGCTAAAAGCACACCGATTCATATTTTTTTACATTCATGCTGCATGGTGTATCAGAAGGTACGATCCTTTGCAAAGGCTTTACTTTAAGTAGTTACAAGCCTACCTAGTCAAAGTATCCTACTGATTAGGGACAAGTACATAGGCTAAAAGCACACCGATTCATATTTTCTTACATTCATGTTGCATGGTGTATGAGAAGAAATGAAAAAGTATGTGATAAGAAATATTCGAAGAAATATGTATTCCATATCATGGATACCATGGATATCTGGTGATTGCTAAAGTAAAAAAATGATATGGATGTAATGATACTGTAGTCTTCTAGATTCTATGGTTTTAAATACCTACCTTACAAATACATTATCTAATTTTGCATTCTTCGACTAACTAACAAGTATTATACACATGGAATCATGGATATCTGATGGTTGCCAAAGTAAAAAAATGATATGGATGCAATGATACTGTAGTCTAGATTCTATGGTTTTAAATACCTACCTTACAAATACATTATCTAATTTTTCATTCTTCGACTAACTAATAAGTATTATACACATGGAATAAAAGCATACATGCTAAAAGTAAGAGTGTAAATTTTAATATTTTCTTATTTTTTAAATTAATTTAATTCTTTTATTGACTACTTTTTAAAATTGAAAGATTATTAGTATATAATCTACATAATTTTAAATGTTATTAATGTATAATATTAATTATTTATATATTTATTTAAATTTATATAATAATTAACTTATATTTATATTAGTTTTTAAGTTAATAATGTATAGAATATCAATATATTCACTAATTCTTCATTGTTTTAAGAGTAAGTATTATATAAAGCACATATGCTAGAAGACCTCCCTTTCAAGTTATATTTTTTTAATTAATGTATTTATATATTTATTTATATAATAATTATATAATATTTATATTAATTTATAGATTAATAATATATATTTTTAGAAAAATTATATTTTAACATTAGTTAATAAAAATTTATTATATTATGGAGTAAAAATATTATAAATGGATTTCTTATATTAATAAAGTGTAGTGAGAAGAGTTTTTTGGAAAGATTTATGATTAAATTTTGTTTTGAAGTTGTTGCGTACGCAATAGGTAGGGACATTTGAGTGGTTTTGAGGTTGATAGAGAAATTTGTAATAAAGTGTCGTGAGAAGAGTTTTTTGGAGAGATTTATGATTAATTTTTGTTTTGAAGTTGTTGCGTACGCAATAGGTAGGGAGGTTTGAGTGGTTTTGAGGTTGAGAGAGAAATGTGTAATAGATTGTTTTTTTTTTTTAAAGGAGTTTTTTGGAGAGATTTATGATTAAATTTTGTTTTGAAGTTGTTGCGTACGCAATAGGTAGGAAGGTTTGAGTGGCTTTGAGGTTGAGAGAGAAATTTGTAATAGATTGTTTTTTTTTATTGATGAGTTTTTTTGAGAGATTTATGATTAAATTTTGTTTTGAAGTTGTTGCATACGCAATAGGTAGGGTTTGAGTGGTTTTGAGGTTGAGAGAGAAATTTGTAATAGATTGTTTTTTTTTTAAAGGAGTTTTTTGGAGAGATTTATGATTAAATTTTGTTTTGAAGTTGTTGCGTACGCAATAGGTAGGGAGGGGTTGTGAGAGTTTGAGGTAAAGAGGAAAATTTGTGGGAAAAAAGATTTAATGCAAAAATGGTTTTTTAAGTTGTTGCGTACACACAAGTTTTTGAGAAAAGAATCGGATTTGAAAAAAAAATCAATTTTATAAAAACTTGATTCTTAGAAGTTCTTGCATACGCAATAGGTTAGAAATGAACTCATCTCTTGCAACATTTTGAAAATTTTTGAGAATCCTGCAACAGGTTGATGAGAGGAGAGAAGCGTGGAGTGTAAATGAATGATCTTTGAATGAAAGAGAGAATGAAGAATGTTGTACTTATAGTGAACCTAAAATAACTAAAAAAACCTTAAAAACTAAAAAAAGCTGACTTGACCTAAAAGCTATCCATTTCCTATAAAACTCTACTTCTCCTCATTCTGTCTCACAACTCTCTTATTCTCTCTCACAACTTTCCTGGAGCTCCACCACCTCTCCACTCAGGTACTCCCTCCCTCCCTCTTCTCTAGCTTCCTCTCTCCCCTCTCTTGCCCTCCCCTCCCCCTCCCTTCCCCTCTCCTCCCGCTTCTCCCCTCCCTTCCCTTCCCCCTTCCCCTCTCCTCCCTACCTTCCCTTTCGCTTCCCCTCCTCTCCCTCCCCACGGGCCCTTCCCCCTCCCTTCCTCTCCCTCCGCCTCCCCGCAGGCCCCTCCCTCGCGCCGTTCATCCCTTCCCCCTCTACCGTCCCTCCCTTCCCCCCCTCCCCCTTGCCCCCCTCCCCCGCCCCGCCCTGCTACCTTCCCCTCCCCCTTGCCCCGCCCCCTTCCCTCTGCCCGCCCCGCCCCCTTCCCCTCCCCCTTGCCTTCCCGCCCTGCCCCGCTGCCTTCCCCTCCCCCTTGCCCCGCCCCCTTCCCTCCGCCCGCCCCGCCCTCTTCCCCTCCCCCTTGCCCCCCCCGGCCCCCTTCCCCTCCCCCGCGCCCGCCCCCTTCCCCTGCCCCTTCCCCCCCCCTCCTCATCGAGCCGACGGGGAGGGGGGGGGAAGGGGCAGGGGAAGGGGGCGGGCGCGGGGCAGGGGGGCTCGACGGGGAGGGGGGAAAGGGGGAAGGGAAGGGGGCAGACGCAAGGAGGGGAAGGGGGCGGGGCGGGCGGGGAAGGGGGCAGGGCGGGCATGAGGGAGGGGAGCTCGACGGGGAAGAGGGGGAAGCGGAAGGGGAAGGGGGCGGGGCGGGCGGGGGGGCAAGGGGGAGGGGAAGGGGGCGGGGGGAGTGGGGGGGACAGGGGGAGGGGAAGGGGGCGGGGGGAGGGGGGGAGGGGGAGCGACAGGGGGGCGAGGGGAGGGGGCGAGTGGGGGGGAGGGGGCGAGGGGGGGGAGGGGAGGGGAGGGGGGATCCCCACCTGTTGCATGCGCAACAGGTGGGGGGACCCCCCACGCAATAGGGGCCCCCTCCCCCACCGTCGCCCCGTCCCCTCCTGCTCCCCCTTCCACGCGCCCTCCCCCTCCCTCGCCCCTTTCCCTCCCCGCGCCCTGTCCCCTCAAAATTAAAAAAGTTAAAATAAATAAAAATTAAAAAAATTAAAAAATTAAATTAAATTTTAAATATAAAAATAAACTAATTAATTAAAATAAAATAATTAAAAAAGGAAAAAATTATTTTATTTTAAAAATTAAAAATAAATAAAACTTAAAATAATATTTAATTAAAAATTTATTTAATATTTTGAGTTTGAAAATCATTGTAATTCTCATTTTTTCTTTTTGATTGTTTTTCAAAAAACTATGGCTTCCAGTTTTGGTTCTAAGGTGTCTTTCAAATACCTTGAACATGCTTGGTATTTTATGGAGCGCAAATCAAAGTATTTTTTAGTGATCACTGCAGAGAATATATCAAGCACAAAATATTCTACAGAGGCAGTAAGAAATGGTGGCATGGTCTCAAACATCAACATTAAAGAAAACAATTTGATAGAAGTTGTGTGCAAAGGAAAGAATGACGAGGTGGTTTACAAGTTACGAGTTACTCCGAAGCACTTCTTGAAGCCGTTCCCAGATTCAATTGAGAGATCCCAAGAATTACTTAGTGCCTTAGAAGCATTGAAGAAAATGTGGGATGCATTTCCAAGTGGTGGTGTTGTACCTTCAGCAGCAGTAAGTATGCCATCTATAACATATAACCCTCAAGTACCGTCAATATCTGTGGCGGTAACTCCGGTAACTCTGGCAAGTGTAACTACAATATCTCCAACTATACCTACACCATCGACTGCTGCAACTACAGGAACAAGAAGGAGTGATCGTGGAGCAGATTCAAGTTCTACAGCTATTCCCAGAAAGAGAGCAAAAATAACTCCTACTCCACGTGCAGATCGTTCGAGTGCAGGCTATTTAAAACCAGGCGAAAAATTGGATAGCGATGAAGAGGAGGATCCGCAAAAAGAAGATACAAGTCTCGAAGACTTTTCTATAAGATATCAATTTTTGGCGTCACAGTATGGAGCTTCTTTTATTTGAGGCTCGGGAGTTGATGTGGATGAGCTTGGCTGCTCATTGCTTGGTGGAGGTTACATCTGCTAGAGGATGAGGGATACATTTGGGGATTTTCACAATTCAGCATGGCCACAATGCTTATTGATCGAGCTTCGTTGTTCACAAATCAAAGAAAGCTCGATAAGATATTTGCACGCAAATTGTATGAAGATACGAGGAAAACAAGAACTCCAGTTGCCACTAATATCACTCTTCGTCCTATGGCATTTAAGAGACTTCAAGAAGATGATTCTACATTGTCTGATGTCACATTTCAAAAGCGCGTGGACTTTCTTGATGCTTTTGAGAACTTTAGAAGGAGTGACTTTGTTCGTGGAGAGGCTTTGTACCAAAGCCGATATGGGAGTGACATCGAGAAGAGATACATGCTGGCAAAGAATAGATTCTTGGAAAGATGCAGGTTTGAGCCCATTGATGGGCAACACTTTTGTGAAGCTTGCAGGATCGCCCTTGATGAGGGAAGAAAAGGAAACTTGCCACAGATTGAGTGGATGGAAAAGTTTCAACGGGTCATTTGTCATATATGCATATTTAATGATGACTCGAAGTACATTCTAGAATCAGAAAGGCTGAATTCTGCTCCGTTTAGGTTGAAAAAAAGCTCTTCTCTTTTTGAGATCTTGATAAAGGCAAGGGAGTTATGGATGGGCTGTGGAAAGCCACAAGCAGTGAAGGGCAAGAGACCTACATCTAAGTACATGGCAAAGAGGACTCGGTTCTATAGATGCTTGAAAGGTGTTGTAAGCAATACGCAAGGCATACCAGGTAATAAGGTTGAGGCAAAGGATTTGAACACCGCCATTGCAAGATACAGGGATGTTACTTGCATTGTCTTCCGCGAGGACTCAGTGTTTCAAAGCATCGTGGATGTTTGCCAAGCATATGAAACAGGGAAGATATCCTTTGAGGCATCAGAGCACATTGCAACTCAGAGGAAAGAAATAAAGAAACTGATGTCTATTGTTTGGTGGAGAGCATTAAGGTTTGTTCCAGATGCAATAACAGAAGAAGTATGCAAGAAGATCGTAAGTGGTGACTGCTTCTTTGGAAAGAAGAGCAAGCATAGCAACTTAGATAAAGTGGTCACCCGAATGATTCAAAGTGAGGCTGCTCTCTTGGCACTATTATTTTTATTGAAATCTGATGATGAGTTAGCTGGCAAGTCAATTGATGTGGATAAGAAGAAAGCACTTAGCCTAGGTCAACTCCTTGATAAGACATGGGCTAGAAAGTGGTTGGCTTGAATGGATGCAGATGCCACACCAACAAAGGATCTAAGAGCTAAAATGCCAAAGGTTATTGAGACAGAATATATGGACATCAAGAAAAAGGCCTTGCAGTCCACTACCCAAGGTAGAGCAATTGGTGGTTTAGATGATGGTTCTCCATTCAGCTTCTCTTATGATATCCTGCTATCAGAGAATGATACAAAATTTGCACACATCAATGGCATTGATACAGAGCATTTCATAACAATGACCAGTCATGCTTGGGAGAAGCCATGCGTATTTTTCATAGATGAATTGCAAGACCTTGCAGTGTCACGGATAGTTGAACTCGTGCGGTTCATCGTAGAAGGTCCTATGGCAGATAAGAAAAGATCAACGTTGGTCTTGTTCGTGACAGAATCACAAAGGGATGCCTTATATGCGAGTTTGACATCTGCATTTGGGTATTTACTTTCAAAAGTATACCATGGTATAGTCCTACGTAATCATATGACTGTCTTGGAAGGCACTGCCATTCAAGTCTTGCAGCCTTTCTTGATGTGCTTCTTATCGAGGGTGGTGGCAATCTAATCCAAATTCCTTTAAGGACTCTCGAGCTTCATTACTTTGAGGACAATAAGGTTAAGCTTGATGCAGCAATGGTGGATTACAGAAAACCGATGGATCCTGATGTAATACTAGAGATGACAAAGAATTTATTGAATGATGGGTGGGAAGTAGCATTGTATGGAATGGGTTTTGCTGCTGAGAAATTGCTACGCCAAGGTGGAAATGTAAATGTCATTGATACCCCCCATCAAATTGAGTTCTTTGACACATATTACAGTTGCACTACCTTCTTTGAAGAGGAAAATGTCAAAGAAGAGGGTAGTGAGTCTGAGGGTGATAATTCTAGCTCAGGTGATGATGAGGATGAAAGCTCTGCATCCGATGACTTACGACAAGAAGAAATCCGCACAAAGAATAAGGGTGATCAATTGTCAACTAGAGTCAAGGAGGTTCCACTCATCATACGGGAAGGCTCGCGGCAACAAGAAGTTACAGTAGTACAGCACGTCACAGGAAAAGGTAAGGCTAAAGAGGTGGAAGCACTTCCCTTAAAATTAATAGTGAGGAAGGCACCCTTGATCTTGGGTGAAGGACAGGCAAGTGAATCGATCTTGGGTGAAGGACAGGCAAGTGGATCAAGCAAGGAAGCCTTACTCAAAGAAGGTATGGACGAGGCAAAGCATGACCAGGAGGAGTTACCAGGAGGCATAGATGGTTCTTCAACCATGACCTTACAGACTCCAGAGCAGTTAGTAACCTAGTAGCCAGGTCCCTACTTACCAAGAACTTGGTCATGAGACTCTAGAGCAGCCTACTAGTCAGGTGCTTGGAACTGAAGAGCAAACTACTGAGGACCTTGCTACTGAGACTCCAGTCTTAGAGTAGCCTATTAGTTAGGACCCTGGCAGTCAAGGGCCTGGCATTGAGGACATTGGTACTGAGTAACATGATGGCTAACGGCTTTGTAATCACAAGTTTTGAACTTCTATGTAAAGCGAATATCTAATAAAAAGTTTACTACTTTTTTGATTTCTTTACTCTCATTATTGTGTATAAAGATTGTTTATGAGGGCCATTTTATACTTAATGGTGTATTTTAAACTTTATGTCAAATGTATTTTTATAGTTAAGGGTGTTTTTTAATACCAAGTGTGGTGTATATGTACACTACTTACACATAAAAGGATTTATCTACACTACCTTTCTAAGGACTTTATGTACACCACCTTTCTAAAAGAAATGGTCATAAAGGTGTGTGCACACCACTTATACATAAAGGTGTTTATTTACACCACCTTTCTAAGAGAATTGGTCATCTATTATTAGTCATCTATTGATGTTCTTAGGTGATAGTAGCTCAACTCACAAGAAGTTATGAAGATGTTTATGTAGACCACTTTGTAAGAGATTTTTGTGAAGTTATGAAGATGTTTATGTAGACCACCTTTGTAAGAGATTTGGTTATGCATTGATGTTCTTAGTACTTAATCATTAAATCTTTTGTTTTGAGTTGGCAAATCTAGTTCAAAAAACAACATTACTAGTATATTCAAAATTTTTGGACTGTTTTTTAGTCCATTTCTCAAATTGGACTTTACACAAGTCCAAAAATTTTGAATAGTGTGTTAGGATCATGGCTCAATCTTTGAACTTGATTCACAAGTCCCAACAAAGAGAGGAAATATTTATATATGGTGCTAACCTTGGCATTGAGTTTTGGGCAAAAGCTACATCCACTACTGCAATGATCATAAATTTCCTTCCAACAAGTGCATGTTGAGTTAGTATGCCTGAAGAAAGATGGACTGGGTTGTAAATCGAATGTGTCCCATTTTTTAGCTTTTGGATGTAGCCAAGCCTTGGGTCATGTACTAGATGAAAAGAGACACAAGCTTGATTCAAAGTGTCTAGACTCACTTATTGAACCTTTCAAATTCAAGGGAATAATAAGGGAAGACATGCATATCAATTCTATCTAGCTCAAAAGCAACGAAATCCTTTGCTTTATGCATCTCTTTCTTGCATGAAGTAGGGAATTCAAGATTCATTCTCACAAACTTGCTCTTTGTTGCCTTGTCACCATGTCAAGCTTAATATGCCACTTTAAATGTTGTAGTGAGAGAAGGTGTGTTGTGGTAATAATCACCAATGTGAATTTCCCTGAAGTAGATTTAAAGTATTCACAAGGAGAATTTTAAACACAAGTTTTTGATTTATTACAATTATGTCAAATTATTGACATACAAGCACAAACAATCCTTTGGAATTGGGACAAAATCGTTTCAAAGGCTCTTCTTCATAATATTACATGTCAAAGCTTTCTTGAGGGCGAAAAGTGGGATATTTTAAACTTGGACATTAATATTGTATATATATATAATATATATATACACAATTGTATCCAGACACTCAGGCATCATGAAATTGTAGGGATCAATTGTGTGTGTGTGTGTGTGTGTGTGCACAGCATATTACATACATCCATGCATGCATGCATGCATGCACAAATGCACAAAGTCTGAAGGTTGGCTTCTTTGAACTCTCTTCCTATTTAATAAGAAGAAGAGCAGTGTAATTAGATACTCCACAATCTAGATACTTTCTTGCTTTACAATCTAGATCTAGGTAGATAACACGCGCATGCATGCATGTGACTTTCTCTCCATAGATCCCGAACAAATGCTCTCATAACAATTGTTAAACACTTATTCAATCATAACTACAACCTACTAAAACAATACATAGCATCAAAAAAAGATTTATTCATGAACTCTGTGAATGAAAAGAAGCTACATCTAGAGAGAGAGAGAGAAAGAGAGAGAGAGAGAGAGAGAGAGAGAGAGAGAGAGTGCTCAAGCACACGAGCCATATGAAGTAGAGAGCTAGATTGATCATGAATCTTGATGAGAACTACCAGGAGAAAATATCGCACCCAACAACCTCTAGAAGCCGCCCTAAACTTTGCATGTAGGTTTGTATGCATGAAGAAGTCCACGTGGCAAACTAACCTGCCCCCCTCAAATCCAACCACGGCTTGGTTCCAACAAAACCTGAGAAAAGTTTGATATTTTGTCTTGAACATTAATATACAAATTAGGATTTTAAATCCAATGATGACCAAGCGTGATTTTACCTTTCATGTGTGTGCCATGGACATGTGTTTTTATATATAAGATAAAAATGGATCAAATAAAAAATAAAAAAATAAAAATATCATATTACATACATAATCCATGCATGCATGCACGACAAATCCTCACACCTACACATCTCTCTCTCTCTCTCTCTCTCTCTCTCTCTCTCTCTCTCTCTCTCTCTCTCTCTCTCTAATAGTATCTAGACACTTAGGAATTATCATGACATTGTAGGGATGAGGATTTTATTAAAGCTAGAGTTGATGACAAAGACCGATTTTACCTTTCGCATGTTTGAGTATTTTGAGAGTCATGATATCTAAGTACTAAAAGATTGATAATTGATATATTTTATACACACACACACACATATATATTTATACACACACACACAAATTTATTTATACACAAGTTACAGATCATGATCATAATATCTACACATGTACGGATCAAGATTTTAAAGCCAATGATGACCAAGGTTTATTTTATCTTTCATATGTGTGAGGTTGACATAGAAGAGACCATGACATGCATTTTGATATATAAAAGAAAAAAATGGATCAGATAAATAAATAAATAAATATATGTAATATATCATATTACATACATGATCCATGCATGCATGCATGAATGACGAATGCTGCACACACACATCTCTCTCTCTCTCTCTCTCTCTCTCTCTCTCTCTCATAGTATCTAGACCCTTAGGAATTATCATGACATTGTAGGGATTACTAAGGCTGATTTTACCTTTCCCATGTGTGAGGATTCTGAGAGTCATGATGTCTAAGTACTAAAATATTTATACTTGATATATTTTATATATAAAGTTAGAGATCAAAGACCCTACCCATAGCCCTCATCATGCTGTCACTTATTGCCCAGAGCCTCTCAGCCATGTGGCACCTGAGGCAGCCTCTAGAGCTCCAGGTGTTTCTCTTTTATTTCTTTGATTCTTGCTCACATGGCAGTCAATACCCAGCCTATGTGTCAGTCTCTCAAACCCTAGGTTCACCCCCCCTATTGGAATGGTCACCTCCCCATCTGTAAGCCCCCATATGAGGAACATGGGGGGGGTGAACCTAGGTAGAAAAGTTAAGGGAGGGGGCTGCCACATGGGCAGCACCTCATAGGGAAAGGACATCACATCAGCCTGTCAAAGGCGCCTCAAAGGCTGTCTGTACGGGTTGGATTAGGCCCCGAATAATGGCGGATAGGTGGTGCAACTGTACAGATGCAATATGGCTGCATGGTGGGGGTCTATGGGCACACATAAAGCCTGCAATAGGCGCAAGAATGGGCAAAGGCAGCAGCCCAAAAGGGGTTACCAAAGGCCCTTATGAAGGGCTGGTTGGACCAGCCAACCAGGTCAGCCACCAGCAAGCGGACTGGTCGGCCAAGATGACGCTGGCTGGTTAGTCCATTCAAGGGGGCCTTGTGCCCTATAAAAGGAGGGCCTCTAGCCCTCATTCATTATCACTTGAAGCAGCAGTTGGGGAGCAGACAGCAGCAGCCACATGCCCACCCTTGCACCTACACACAGGAGGAGGAGGTTGACATAGGGCTGCAGACTGAGCTCAAGGTGCTGCCCACCTAGGCTGCTTTCCGGATAGCAAGGTGGAAGGGATCTAGAAAGAGAGTCTACATATGTTCAAGGTGGAGCAGGTGGGCTCAGAGATCTAGAAGTGCCAGGCTTGTAGTAGAAGGACCTTTTGGTATTGTATCTTGTCCTAGTTTCTGGACAGATGGAAATATAAAGTGTTGCTTCTATATTTTTCTCTGAGCATTATCTCTTTACTGGCTTGCACATCTATGCACATAAGTTAAGATGATTCCACACCCCACATGTACAATGTGTGAGCTCCTGGGCATTACTATCAGTCTTCCGCTGTGCATACCCTTTGTTGGGTCATTTCTAACATAATATCAGAGCCCAAGTGGGAGGCTCACAAGTGTGGGAGCCTAAAGGCCCCTTGCTGAAGGATGACCTTGATTCAGACGCTCTTGGGAATTGACTTCCACGACTGGAGGATTGTGCCCTTACTAGGAGGGTGACTTAGGTTTAGTCAAGTGCGTTCAGAGTTCTGGTCTACTAAAAATTGAGTTTGGTTGACCTTGCAACAACAGAGATGTCAACCGCTACAGCCTCTTCAGCCCCTGCTCTCCCTTCCTCCTCCCCAAGTTTTCTCTCATTCACTATCCCTAACTTCGGAGAGTCTGGGAATTCGGATAGGACTAACTACCCGATCTGGAAGATGAAAATTCAAAGCCATTTAGTGGCCCAGAAGTTTTGGAAGCTAACAACAGGAGTGGAGGCAAAACCGGAGGACATGGTGGACAGGCAAGGGAAGATAGTCATGGCAGTAGACAGAGAGGAGCTCGAAGCTTGGGAAGACACAGATGCCCATGCCCTGGCATTAATCATAGGGCCTACGGCGGACTCTATTCTTCCACATATCCAGATGCCCGAGACGTCAGTAGAGGCGTGAGTCACTCTGAAGGATTTATACGAGACGGACAACACCTCTCGGATTTTGCTTCTTCAGCATCAATTCTACAATCTTGATATGGAAGAAGGAGATATGGTACATGGCCACTTGACAAAGGTCAAGGTGGTGAGGGATCAGCTAGCAACAGTTGGTCAGAAGACAGACTCATGCCATTTGGCCTTGATGATACTGAGGAGACTACCTCGGAGTTTCAAGAGCTTTGTTACGACCTTGGCAGCAGGACAGAGGACCAAACCTCTGGCGTTTGAGGAATTGGGTCCATTACTTCTACAGGAGGAGCTTGAGAGAAGATCTACAATGACGACAAAGGCGACAATGCAATGTTGGCGAAGGATTACGCTAGCAAAGGTACGGGCAAGCCTAACGGTGGCAAGTCCAAGAAAGACGACTCTGATGACGAAGACACTTTCAAGAGGAAGCAGAAGAAGAAGTGCTTCTACTATGATACGCTAGGACATTTTGCAAAGGACTGCAGAAAGAAAAAGGCGGATCAAGAAAACAAAAGGAAGGAGTCCGACTCAGATTTAGAGGGAGATGCCAAAGAAAATGTGGTAATCGAAGAGTTGTTCCTGGTGACATCACCGAGTGTTACCGAGGTTAGATATGTTGATCTAGAAATCACAATGAGGATGTCCGACATAGAGATGTGGGTTGACGAGAAGTCAGATGCCTTTGTGAAAGTGAAGGACAGCATGGAGCGCTTAGTACCTTCCAAGTGCGTGGTTGTTGACACTAACACGAGGGTGTATTCCATGGAGGGCCCCGGGGTCTCATGGTCAAATGGATGATGTACTTCTGAAGGGGATATTACACGATTACACAGGCTCTTGGTGGGTGCCTCGATGAGGTACAGGGTTTGCTTTCAGAGCAAACACACAGGCAATACAACAGTCTGGTATATACTCGATATTTTGCATTTGAGCCTTTATAGCATGCTGTGGAGACACTTTGCTCTTCATTTTTCTCAAGAGATACGAGATTGGAAGGTATTGGCCTTCTTTGAAAGCAGAAGGGGAAGTATTGGTGCTCCTTCAAATCTTAGACGCAAATTGCTAGAAGGTGCTGGACAAAGACTACTGAAGCCAGAAGAGTACCTGCTTGAGAACTCAGGAAGAGTTTATGGTCCAGTTTATCTGGAAATATTCATTGGTTATAGATCTTGCCAAAGGAAGGATGGGTTGAAACAGACCCTTAGAGCATGGTGCTTGGAAGACTCCCGGTTGTTCACTCATTATGAGGGCGACAACTGGAAGATCGTGATGGCTGGATTGCTCGAGCTCAAAGGCAGGAATGTGACTGAAAATGGTGGTGCCAAGAGGTGCTACCAGAGATGGACCTGTGTATCAAGATGGTGTGTGGAAGCGGAACCAGACCTGGTGGAGCAGGAGTCACTGGATGAAAAGCCTGGAAAAGATTTTGACATCGAAAAGTTCCAGAAGACTACGACCCGGGAGTCACTGGAGCATCGTCATCGACGTGTTGGCGTTGGGTTGAGATGTGTTGGTGAGAGGGGGTGTTGGAATGGTCACCTCCCCATCTATGAGCCCCCATATGAGGAGAGCATTGGGGGGTGAACCTAGGCAAAAAAGTTAAGGGAGGGGGCTGCCACATGGGCAGCTCCTCACAGGGAAAGGACAACACATCAGCCTGTCAAAGGTGCCTCAAAGGCTGCCTGTATGGGCTGGAACAAGCCCCGAATAATGGCGGACAGGTTACGCAACTGTACGGATGCAGTATGGCTGCATCACCGGGGTCTATGGGCAGGCATAAGGCCTGCAAATAGGCCTGCAATAGGCACAGGAATGGGCAAAGGCAGCAGCCCAAGAGGGGCTGCCAAAGGCCCTTATAAAGGGCTGGTTGGACTGGCCAACCAGGTTGGCCAGCAAGTAGACTGGTTAGCCAGGATGAGGCTGGTTGGTCGGTCCATTCAAGGAGGCCTTATGCCCTATAAAAGGAGGGCCTCCAGCCCTCATTCATTATCACTTGAAGCAGCAGTTGGGGAGCAGACAGCAGCAGCCATAGGCCCACCCTTGGACCTACACACAAGAGGAGAAGGAGGCTCACATAGGGCTGTAGACTGAGCTCAAGGTGCTGCCCACCTAGGCTGCTTTCTGGATAGCAAGGTGGAAGGGATCTAGAAAGAGAGTCTACATATGCTCAAGATGGAGCACACGGACTCAGAGATCTAGAAGTGCCAGACTTGTAGTAGAAGGACCTTTTGGTACTGTATCCTGTCCTAGTTTCTAGACGGATGGAAATATATAGTGTTGCTTCTATATTTGTCTCTGAGCATTGTCTATTTACTGGCTTGCACATCTATGCACATAAGTTAAGAAGTTTGTGATTCCACACCCCACACGCACATTGTGTGAGCTCCTAGGCATTACTATCAATCTTCCGCTATGCGTACCCTCTGTTGGGTCATTTCTAGCACCCCCCACGTTCTCCTCATATGGGGACTTACGAATGGGGAGGCTACCTTTCGAACAGACTGAAGGGCCTGGCAACAACATAGCAAAAGGCAAGGAAAGGGAGGGGCTGCAGTGGGCAGCACCCTGCCCTTTATAGGGCCAAGGAGCTGGTTGGTTGACTAGCCTGGTCAGCCATAAGGCCCAACACACAGACCCAAAATAGAGGCCATGGAAGCTAAGGAGCTAACGTGGCCGACTTGGTCAACCAACCAATGCTGAGTCTGGTTGGTTGGCTGCTGGCTTTTCTATGCCCCTTTTATGCCCGATTGGCCCTAGCCTTGCTGCGCATGAACTGGCCCTAGAGGACCCTGCGGATCTGCTTCAACTTGGCCATGGATAGCTTCAAGCTTGCACCTCACCCTGCCTGTTGTGCCTTGCTCCTAAAACTAGGAGCCTAGCCAGGTGTCATTACAGCTTGGGCTTTGAGCCTAGTACACAGAAACAATCATTGTATTCCACAAAACCACATATTGTTGATTAAATACATTAACCTTAAAACAGGTTTTCAATATGTGAGTATAAACCCTTTTGCCCTCTTCCAGTCTTCCTTGGACATGATAGCATTGATGATGATCCTCAAATTGAGCATAGCTCACATTATACCTTCTCTTCTCAACTCTTGAAAGAGCCCATGCTTTGTATCTTCAACGATATCACATTCCATGAGATCAACCTTCATTCAAATGTAAGCACAAAACCAAATATAATGGAATGAGGTCCTATGACCACGATATTGTATTTAATCTTGAGGTATCTTAGAGCTCGTGTATCAATAGAGCCATGCATATGAGATAAACAAGTCATCAATGAATAATGCAAGACAAATTGTAGTTTACTCCATTCTATGTATCAATAGTTGCATCAAAGGATAGAGGGGATAGAAGGCTAAATAAACCTTAATCATAGGACCTTAGTAAGAGTCTAGCTCACCACAACTCCATAGACTTCAAACCAAATATGGAATCCTTCTTCACTAATTTTCTGAAAAAGTAAGCCTCAATATGTATATTTTAAAAGTGTATAATTTGAAACTTTTGACCTCACATTTGGATTCCTAGCGCAGACTCAAAACAGGCCCCAAACAGGCCAAAATGACAAAAACACCATTTTTCCAATTTTTATCAGAATATGGTCATGTTGGTACTCAAAATGACCGGAATTCGACGAGGAATCCAAATGTGAGGTCAAATCTGTCAAATTATACACTTTTAAAATATACAAATTTCCCACATGCTCTCCCTTCCCCTTTACATTTAGTAGATGAACATAACTTTCACATTCCTCATCCTCTCTCTCCTCCTTGCACTCCTCTTTGCATACCTTATAAGTTCCCCCTCTACATTCTCCACTATGATAATGAATATATGTTCCAACTCCCCTCCCCTCCCTTCTCCATGCCACCTTACCCATGCGCCCGTCCCTCCCCCTTTCCTTTATCTCCCCTCCCCCCCCTCTCTCCTCTTAACTGCAACCACAACCCAAACTTTCAACCCACCCCACTCCATGACCCCTCCCCTCTCTCTCTCTCAGGTGAATGAAAAGCTCGCAATATTCATGAAAATTGAAAAAAAGCTCATGACAAAAAGCTCACCAAAAAATCACACCCCCTGCTTACGAGTCCAGCAAATTTATTTTATCAACAAGCAAAGTTCAATTGATATGAGAGGTGCAGCGTCTGCCTCTATGGAGGTATTTTCCCATCCAGTTGCTAGGATCCGTTGCTCTAGATCTGGCATGTCTCCAAAAAAACTCATTTGGCCCTTCGACATAGAGCTTGTCAAGACAGTGCTGAGCCTCCAATTCAAGTGCATACTCGCTACTAGAAAAATTTTAGGCTTGTGTCTTGCAAGCAAGGACAACCCGCCCTTTCGACGAAAATGACACCAGAATTTTTAGGACTCACAGATCTCAAGCGTGCGGGACCAGATTTCCCAAAAAAAAACTTCAAATTGACCAAATCCATAAATCAAGGTCGCGAGTCTCCCCAAGGCATTTAGCCTCCTAAAATGTTGGATTTTGCGATTGACGGCGGCTAAACCAAAATGAAGCCATGATGTGGGCTGTTAGAAATATGGCCTATCATGATTTTTCATCAACCGTCCAATTGCCAGGACTTAGTGCCTTAGCTCCATCTTCCACGCGCGGGCAGAAAGGTAGAGACAAGGGGATTATGCATGCAAATTCAGATCATCGGGGTTCAAAGGGTAGAGTAGATTCATGCCGGTGGAATGGAGCATAGTATGATATCTAGATGTTGGAGAGGAGAATGTCAACGCAGCCTTGCTCCAAATACGCTCCCTCCAAACCTAGCTCTTTGGGCTCCTCCTTCCCCTTGCACTAGAACCCAAAACTTTTAACTCCAAATAGTTCAAGTCATAAATCAGGTCCACTTGATTGACCATCAAGGTCCTTCTGGTTCAGGAGAAAGGCATGTAAGAAAAAAAAAAAAAATTGTTACCAATTTATACTAGAAAATGTTACCATTCTAACATTAGATTTAAGCCTAAACCTTTTGGATTACTATTTATTTTCTATATAAATATAATGTAGTGGACTATCTATTTTCTATATAGATATAGCACTAACCTTTTGGCACCTCATAATCTGTAGCCCTACTCCGTCCATTTGTTTACAACTTCATGAAGCTCCTAATTCCTTGACATGGAGGGTAACTACAATCATGTCACACACGGTGCAGCATGTAACATTCATGTGCATAGCAATGTCCACCTTTAGTGGGCCTAAATGCTAGCTTTTTATATCTTGCATAAAATTTGGTTCTAATGATTTATAAACAATTTTGTAATCCCTTGTAGGATCCCTTTAAAGTCTAATTTTCTCAAGCTTGAGGTTCGCTTACCAACATTTCATTTACATGACAAGGTTTGTGGATGCATCCATGATCTCTCAAACAATGGGGTGCCTTAATGTAAAAATTGTGACTCAAATGGAAATGCTTCTAGTGTGTGGGTGTTTTCTACTTTTGAATAAGATCATGATAAAACCTACCCTTAAATACTTTCAATTATTGTAGGAGTATTGTAGCCAGTGTAAATTCCAAAGTTTAAGGATAAGAAGTCCTAAGGGAGATACACGGGTCCTTTAGAAAACTTCAAGGATTAGAAATGTTTAGAAATGCAAGTTGACATAGGAAATTCTAAATTTCAAACAACATTTAAATGCTAAGTTAAACGAGTCCATTTACATGGTACAAATGGACTCCAAGCACATCCTCAAAACATTAAAAAATAAAAGCCAATGATGTTCATCCAAATCAAAGATCAAGGTATGCAAGAAGGCATAGCATCCAGGTGGTACAAGGCCCATAGATAGATAATTAGAGAGAGAGAGAGAGAGAGAATTATTCTAAAATTTAAGAAAATGCAAGAAGAGTGCCTACTCATTGCAAAAGAAAAATGCCAATAATAGCACTCCAAAATGTCCCATGACATGAACCACTCTACCCGAATGTCCATGTTGCATGTTGGAAGCTTCTAGATTCACTATTTTAATATAAAACACCCTTTTGTAGGTTAACTTTTAGGTCTTAATTTACTTCCTTATGTATATATAGATCTGTAAGTAATGGAATTAATAAAGACCCATCTGTTGAACTGATGATTTTCATATCCTAATGATGATGATGAGTGGGCTATTAAAGAAGAAAGTGTCTCTTTATCTTGATTAAATTTGGATGGATTAATAAAGACCCATCTATTGAACTGATGATTTTCATATCCTAATGATGATGATGAGTGGGCTATTAAAGAAGAAAGTGTCTCTTTATCTTGATTGAATTTGGATCCTCTTCTAGTTCTCTTACAATATTTTCCTAAATCTTTTGGTGTCTCTTTATCTTGATTAAATTTCGATCCTCTTATAGTTCTCTCTCTCTCTCTCTCTCTCTCTCTCTCTCTCTCTCTAGTTGTAACAAGTTTTAAATAAATCACCCAAGTGACATGATTGCTTAATCCTCATCGATTACATCATCATCATCACCATCATCTCCAATATTCACCGAGTCAGTTAAAATTGGTTCCTCTCCCTCTCTAGGTCCATCATAAGTATCTAATATATCATGTGGAAATGATGATGGGCATGAGAAATCTCTAGACGTAGAGAAATCAACAATGGAATCGCTATCTGCCCCTGCTCTTGGAATGTGATCAAGCACAACACTCCAATTTTGCTCCTTTGGGTTAGGCACATAAAAAACTTGGTGTACATGTGCAGCCATGACAAAGGGTTGGTCATCAAGATTTGAAGAGCTCTTTTTCCTTGTTGTGTTGACTAGTTGGAATCCATACTTATCTATTTTCATTGTAGCATTCTTTCCTTTGGTATTGGACTTGAACCAATCATCACAGTAGTACAATAAGATGGTAGTGAAAGACCGAAAATCCAATTGAAGTATCACACACACCAATCCATGTTTTATAACGTTCATGCATGATGCATGGTGAAAACCTTGGAAATATCCATTCCAAGCCATGTAAATGAAATCAGATGGACATGATACTTTTCACACTATTTTTCAAAGGATAATGGCCTTTGAATACCGTTTTCATGGCTAGAAACACAGTGATGCATCTTATTCAATGCTCATGCATGATGCATGGTGAAAATGTAGGAAATATCCATTCCAAGCCATGTAGATCACATCAAATGGCCATGATAGTTTTTAAATTCATTGAAATTACCTAATTTAAGGCTTGTAAAAAGTGTCATGTTAATCGAATACCATTTGCATGGCTAACGATGGAAGGTTTCCAATGCTCATGTATGATGCATGGTGAAAAACTAGGAAATATCCATTCCACTCCATCCAAATGACACCATATGTCGAAGATACTTTGAATAGGCCTTACACTCCAATATTTTAAGGCTTATATGAAGTATCATGCACACCCATGCATGCTTTTCAACACTCATGCATGATGCATGGTGAAAAACTAGGAAATATCCATTCCAAGCTATGAAAACGATGCGGGATAGCCATGATACTTTGCATGGGCCTTGAATTCATCTTTTTTAAGTCTTGTGAAAAGTATCATGCCCATCAAATACCATTTTCATGGCTAGAAGCATAATGATACATGCTTTTCAATGCTCATGCATGATGCATGGTGGGAAATATCCATTCCAAGCCATGAACATGATATCAAATGGCCATGATACTTTGCAAAGGAGTTGAACTCACCTTTTTTAAGGATTTTGTAAAGTTTTAGACCCATTTAATACCATTCTCATGGCTAGAATCACACCAATGCATGTTTTTCAATACTCATGCATGATGCATCGTGAAAAACTATGAAAAATCCATTCCAAGCCATGCAAATTATATCCAATGGTCATGAAACTTTGCATAGGTACCGATGTTTAGTGCGCATGAGGTGCTAATCATTGGTAAGCAAAGCGGGTTTAGTCAAGTGTCACTATATAGCGACTCTATGCAAGTGTCACTATATAGCGACATTTATATAGAGTCGCTATATAGCAACACTTATCAGAATTATAGAAGGTCGTTATATAGAGACACTGAGATAGTTTCCTATAGCGACATTTTACAAAGAGTGTTTTTCCCCATACCAACGTTTAAAGATAGTTTTTCCCAATGACAAATATTTTTTTCTTTTCGAATACATGTTTGATCCTTTGAAACAATAAAAGTACAAGAGCATGTACATCAAGTTTGAAGCTCATATATTCATGTCCAAGTTTGAGATGAAAAAAATCAATGAAGAGCATTTACATCGACGGCTTCATCCTAAGCCAAGTCTAGCATGCCAAACAAGTCTATCTCCAACTCTATACCGAGTTGATCTCCTATATCATCATCGTACTCTGGCATCGTACGTTCACCTAAGACTTGATCATGTTCTTCAATAAAGTGTGGTGATTCTTGATGATCGTCATCTTCTTCCTCAATATCGTGATCTCCATGTTCCTCCCGTATGATGTCATTATGCGCATCTTCCTCTTGGCTCATATTGTGATCTTCATCTTCTTCACTAGATCCATCTGGATCAATTGGATTTGGCACTTGGTAGTGGCATCTCCATATCCACATCTCTATCTTCAAAAATTTGCTTACTTCGTGGTGCAACTTGGATCACATACCACCATCTTGGATCAAAACCGGTCTGAATGAAAAACCACCTATATTGAAGATGGCTGCCAAATGCCATTAATTATATATATGAAATTATGCTTAAGTACATGTACAAATGGATCTTAAGAAACGAAAGCTTCGATTGATTAAATCATTAATATGCACCTGCTCACAATGCTTGGGAAGAACAAAAATATCACTTTTATTGGTCCAAAGTTTGGTGGAGTCTATTGCAAAGAAACCACTACTGTCTTTCCTCGCTGTCGCATGGGGACCGTTGTAAATAGTTTTAAACCATTTTACATTAAGATTGAAAATACTAAATCGTCTAAAATCAATTTCATAGATTTCGCGTATGGTCCCACAATAATCCAACTATGAGGAGAGAAGAATAATCCAACTGTGAGGAGAGAAGATTGGTATCCGAAGCACTTGCTCGGCTATCTTGTATGAAGTTAGCCATGACTCCACAATCATACATGACTCTCTTTGAATCGATGCGTTCCACATGAAAATGTCGCCCATATGACCATAATGCATTGTACTTTTTGTACTGCAAAAGAGCATCATTAAAACAATGAGGATGCATGTATTTTATAGCGTATATTGCCACAAAAAATTACTTAATTATGTCAAGAGGTAAGAAACTTACATGCATCATACATCCAGATGATAACTCTCGCTCATGCTTGTTTATTGTCTCTCCATTGCGTTTGGCTTTACGTGGAGCCAGTTGTAGCCAATCAAGTGACATGTGAGTGGGGAGAAGGGCGAGATCCCATGGATATGGTTGCGATCGCCTATACATTACTTTGAATCTCTTCCTTGCAACGGTTCTTTCTACTTTGGCCACTTCATATCTCTCAATCCACTTATGCATCTCCTTGCTATTGCGGATACAAAACTTATTGAATTTCTCCATTTGCTCTTCGCTCATCTTTCTTTCAATCCCTTTTCCTTGGAGAACCTCGCCAACAATGCGATCATCATCCTTGTTATGCCAAGACTGTGGCATATCGGGATCCGTGGATGCAAGAAACTCTGTGATATATATACTAATGACTCTTGCACAAGCCATCCCTTTGCCATGCTTGCTTCTGGTCTTGGTCTTTGCCTTACAAATCCCTTCAAAGTTTTCATACATCGCTTGAGAAAAACCATCCACCGACTATGAACGATACCTGCATTGGCCACCTCATCAACTATGTGCACAAGCAAGTGCACCTGAGTTGTCATTATGCTCGAGGGAAAGTGCTTCTCAAGCAAGCATATGGCTTCGACGGAGTCCACCCTAGCCTTCTCGATGCTCAATATGGAGATCTCTTTTTGAGATATCCACCTATTTCACATGCCCATGTAAGATGTATTCATAATCAGTCTACAGATTATTTAACTTAAATTGAAGAAAATGCAATCAATGCGATTTGATAGTAAGCATACCTCAAAATACCACTGATCTTGAATATAGCATTTCTAACATCTTCTTGTAAGCACCCTTTTATTGTAATTGGGAGGATGAACTATCAAAGCAACAAAGAAGTCATGTCAACAATATAACATAATGATAATTACGCTAATGCATCATGATTATCGGTACACTAATTTTACAGCTTAGAATACCTGTAAGACCTCATGCCAATCATGGGACTTGAGTCCACTAAGCTTATTGTCCTTTGAAAATGCTCCTTTCAAGCAACGCATGAACCCTGTGGGTGTTCGAAAAGAGGCAATGTCCACCTTGACCGCTACCTCCTCTCCCTTGGAGATGATCCATGTTGCTTTTGGAAGGACAACTTTGTGAGCACACACTTGGGGCCACAAACGAGGCATCCTATTAATAGCGCACAAGTCTTCTCGCACTCCTCTCGAGTCTTTAGAACCGACCAAGTG